>NC_060210.1:82935000-82962500 GCF_021130785.1 Homalodisca vitripennis | reverse complement strand
AGTTTCCTAGGTGTTGGGGTAGATCATTGGTAAAGAGAATGAAAATCACTGGTCCTAATACGGAACCTTGTGGCACACCTCTCAACACTGGAAGGACTTTTGATCTGACTGCCTTTGTGATACCATTTGATGAGTGGTAGAGCTCTACTAGTTGGGTACGACCCTTTAAGTAGCTCTCAAACCAATTATTTGCTGTCCCTTTGATTCCAAGCAATTCCAATTTCTTCAGAATGATGTTGTGGCTGAGGCAATCAAACGCCTTACTTAAATCAAGAAACAAAGCTATGGTCAATTTTCCCTCTTCAATGCTGTCTGTCACTGATTCAATTAGTTTGATCAATGCCGTTGTAGTTGATTTCCCTTGTGTAAATCCATGTTGGTTTTCATTTAAGAGATTGTGCTGAGCGCAATGGTCCAGGAGTCTTTGAAGAACAATTTTTTCACATAATTTTGAAAATGTTGAAATCAGTGAAATTGGTCTGTAGTTGTTTGCATCATGTTTGCACCCACTTTTAAATTTAGGGAACACTTTCGAAATTTTTAATTTTGAGGGGAATTGACCGTCTTTAAAAGATTTGTTGAATATGGCAACCAATGGAGGGGCTAGTTCGTCAGCACAAAATTTTAATACTTTGGAAGAAATTTCATCAATACCGGCTGAATTTTTGAATTTGAGGTTTTTAATTGTATCTTTAACCTCTTTGATGCTCGTTTTGGTCATTGTTTCCATTAATGCTGTTTCATGTGGTTCCACAGATTCCAATTCTTTCTTCTCATCCGCTGGGATTTTTTGTAGTGTTGTTTCTGCCATATTAACAAAAAATAAATTCAGATGATTGGCGACTTCTTGAGGGTTATGTGAAAGTTGTCCATTTATTTTCAGTTTTATATCATCTGTAGAGCTCCTGTTTTGGTTACGGGCATTGTTAACTATTTTCCACATGGCTTTGGGCTTGTCATCAGCTCTTTCTATGAAGTTGGCGGAGGCCTCTTGTCTCAGTAGTTTTAAGCGTTGGTCATAGGATTTCTTTGCATTTGCTGCGTCTTGTTTGATGTCAAGTTCCCCTGTTGTTTCAAACTGATGTTGTAGTCTTAGAAAGTTTTCTTTAAGCCTGCTGGCTTCTTCATCTGCAAAGAATTTAGGTTTTAATTTCTTTCTAGGTTTCTTTAATTTTCTGGGGCAGGCAGCATCCAGGGCCATTGTCACTGTCCTTATGAAGCTGTTGTAGGCTTCTTCAACGGTGTCAAATTGTTCAATGTAATGCCAGTTTTCATGTTGAAGTAAACATTTTAGTTCAAGGAGGTTTTCTGTCTTGAAGGTTCGATATGTACTACTGAAATTCTCAATTACGTACTCTGTTTTAATAGTACAGACTTGAGCAGTGTGGTCTGATAGACCAGAATCATACACGGTTGCAGTTAGTTCTTCACTTCTTAAGTTAGTACATATCCAGTCAATTGATGAAGTGGTGTTGGAGGTTACTCTGGTAGGTGGTAGCTCCAGCCTCTGAATGTTGTGAGAAGCCAACATCTCCTGTAATTTACCTGATCTCCTGTCAGGTTTTAAAATGTCTACATTTATATCTCCCATGATTAGAAGGTTTGAACTTTCCAGTTTACTGATTTCAATAGTTTTTCAGAGAATCAAATCAAATCAAATCAAATCGTTTAATTGCAGTTGACAATATACATTGCATAGCAAACGTCAATTTTCATGTCTAAATTTTTTCCATTCATCCCACATCAAGGCCACATTTAAACTTACAACATTCAAACATTCACTCCCCATTCATTCCATGCCAATTACGCCCACTTTCGGCGCTGGAGTCAGTTTCCTCATCGCGTGGTCTCCCAGTTGAATGCCAGAAACTCATCAACACTGTAGAAAGCGTTTGACGCCAGGCAGAGTTTGATACGAGTTTTTAACACCTTGGGCGTTGAGGCATTTTTAATTTTGTTTGGCAATCTGTTTATAAAATGAACACCTGCCTGCGAAGGCAAATGTTCATAAACCACCGTTCTGTGCATTCCCGAACGGTAGTTATCTCTGCCTCTTGTCTCATATTCATGTATGTCTCGTCCTCTGGTTAAGGCACATTTAGACAAACAATATAAGGTTGTTTCTAAGATGTAGAGACATGGCAAAGTTAACAGTTGCAAATTTTTAAACGCTGTCCTGCACGACTCTCTGAAGTTTAAATTAGCGATAATGCGAATTGCTTTTTTTTGTAATTTGAAAACTCTCATAAAATGGTTGTTTGCACAGGCTCCCCACAAAACGATTCCATACGAAAGGTGGGGATAAATTAGCCCGTAGTACGCCGTAATCAGTACCTGACTTGGGCAGTATTTTGCCAAAGATCTTAAGACATAAACTCCTGAGGATAATTTGGCACAAACATAATCAATGTGATTTTTCCATGTCAACCCTCGATCAAGGTGTATTCCAAGGAACTTTGAAGAATAGACTTCTTCCAATAATGTATCTGCAACCATAACAGCAGGACCTCTTTCAATATCTATAGAGCGCATTGAAAAGTTTAGGAAATTTGATTTTGATGAGTTTATTTGAAGATTGAGGCTATTGAAATGTTGGACACAATTGTTAAGGTCAACAAAGGTCTGTATTTCTAAATTTTGTTTTGTACCTCCTCTAAAACAGAGAGTCGTGTCATCTGCGTACTGCACAAGCTTTCCATGCAGTAGTGATGATTCAATGTCATTAACATATATCAGGAAAAGAATTGGACTGAGTATTGATCCCTGGGGAACTCCATATCTCAGTGCAGTAGGTTTTGAAATTTGATTCGAAATTTGGACGACCTGTGTTCTATGGTTTAGGAATGAACTAATCCATAAAAGTGGCACGCCTCGAATGCCGTGGGATTCTAATTTGTCAAGCAGTGTTTTGTGGTCAACACAGTCAAATGCTTTTGAAAGGTCAATAAATACACTTAATGTGTGATTATGACCTTCAATTCCCTCTACAACCATATCGACAAGATTCACTATAGCGTCAATTGTCGGCTTTCCCTTTCTGAAACCAAATTGGTCGTCTGAAAGTTGGTTGTGTTTGTTTAAAAAATTTAGCATTCTTGACAAAAAAAGTTTTTCGAATATTTTGCTCAATACAGGCAAAATAGAGACAGGCCGATAGTTATTTACTGAATTGGGGTTATCTTTCTTATGAATTGGATGCACTTTTGCCAATTTTAGGAGAGAGGGAAAGACTCCTGTTAGAAACGATAGATTAACTAATTTGGTCAGTGGCTTCACTATATGCTTTGAGCATTTTTTTATGAGCCACATTGACATAAAATTAATGTCATTAGACTTTTTGTTTGGAAGTTGTTGAATTATTTGATTAATCTCTTCCTCAAACACAGGAGCCAGCACCAATGAGGTTGCTGGGCTCTGTCTACGCCTGGGGTTTCCTTGTGGAAGTGATGAACGAGGATCTCGCCCACCAGCAACAGATGCAAAAAATCTATTAAACTCGCTAGCGACCTCTGAGGCATCACTCACAAGTCTATCCCCTATTTGGACTTTTATTTGATTATTTTCGCGACTTTTGTTGTTTATAATGTCCCAGACAGTTTTGGAAATATTTTTGGAAAAAAGAATTAATTTAGAAACATTATATGCTTTCGCAGCAATGATTACTTTCCTATAAGTTCTTTTGTAAACTCGAAAAAAGGCTTTAAATTGTTCGTTGGTCGTGGTTCTATTGATTTCTGAAAAAAACTTAAGTTTTTCCCTTGAAACAAGGATGCCTTTTGTAATCCAAGTATTTTGCGTCTTTTTTGTACCGATTTTAACTGTTTTAGTAGGACAACAGGTGTTGAAATGGAAATTTAAATATTCATTAAAAGTTTTAAACTGCTGTTCTACCGGTTGTATCGAATTTAGAAAATCCCATTTTTCTTTAGAAAGGGAGGCGTTGAGGAGAGCAATATTTCCAGGCCTTGTGTCTCTTATTGTTTTGGGAATTTTCGGTTCTTTTTTGAATAGTTTACCTCTGATAATAGCCTCTTGGCCATAGTGGTCAGAGATTGCTGTATTGACCACAGTCACTGCGACATCAGAGATATTAGTAATAATGTTGTCTATAGCCGATTGAGTATTAGTGGTTACTCTCGTTGGAGATTTCACCAACAGTTCAAGATCAAATGATCTTAGCAAATCGACTAAACGCTTGGTAGATGGGTGATTGTTGTTTAGTGCATCAACATTAAAATCACCCATCAGAATGTAATTTTTTTGTTTACCCAGGTCCGTAAGTAAAGCTTCTAAACTATAAAAGAAAACGTCTTCATTTCCTCCAGGAGACCTGTATATGCCTACGACGACTAATTTTGATTTGTTTGTTTCAAGTTTGACCCCGACTGCTTCAAAATGTTTTTCAGACGTTTCTTTGATTGTAAAGTTTGTGAAGATACAATTTTGTTTTAAGAAAATAGCAACACCGCCTCCCTTAGAGACCTGTCTGCAGTATGAGTTTGCCAATTTATAATTTTGAATTTTGCACAGACCAATATTTTCACTGTTAAAACCGTTTTCGGTTACAACGAGAATATCTGTTTTCAGTTCTTCAGCCATAAGTTGAAGTTCTTCCAATTTGTTAGTTGCTAATTGGGCATTTTGATGAAGCAGTCGTAATGAATTATTATTGTGTATTTTTTGTTTACACCGATTTGAGTTGGCTAACTTAGCCCTTTGCCGAAAAGTGGGCTCCCTAAAAAAGTCGATTGCGAGTCAGTCTGTCGTATAGTTGGCGATATGTACTCGGAGGCCTCTGTGGCACCAGCAAGAACCCCGCCTCCGGGCGACATCGAAGCAGCCTCAGCTCCGCTGACTCCCCGTGGCACGGCCGCAGCAGATCCGGACTTATCGTCACTGTCCAGCACAGGGTATTTCCTCAGAGCTTCAGCGTATGAAATGTGCTGCAGTCTTCCGGAGTGTTGGTGCTGAGGGTTGACAGCAGCTGGCACCTGGCTAATGGTGGGAGAGGAGGAGACAGTTGGAATCGCCAGGCCCGGTGCACCGGCAGTCTTGAGAGGTCTCTCTGATGCGATCCTCACAATCATCCTAGCCAGCAGCCGCTTGCCCCTCATTGTGAGGTGTTGTCCGTGCCTAGTGAAGAACTTTCGGCCGATCCCCCCCAAGTTTAGCACTCTGGCATTATATCGGGCAGCCAGTTCCTCGATATAAGCATTGACGAGGACGGTCTCATCGTGGACAGGAAGACACTGGGTGCAGATCATGACGGTGCGGCAGGGTGGCAATGACGAACTCGGCATCGGCTTGTCGGGCAGCAATAAATCCTTCTAGGTGGCGGTATATATTTCTCTGGGCACCGACTGCCAAATCATTTGTGCCGGCAATCAGTACCTCACATCGAGGTCCAGGTCCAGGTCCAGGGGATGACTGGTTCAGCTTGATTATGTCCAGCAGTCGGGCACCAGGCATGCACACGCCGCCAATCGAGGTCGCAGAGTCGGTCAACTCCCGTACAAGTCCCGTGATATGCCGGGTGTGACTGTCGCCATTAATAATTATTGTTTTACTGTTGGGAATGGATGTCTTAAAGGAATGTCTATTTTTGTTATTAATTTTATGCCTTCTTTCTGTAGTTATTATTGTAGGGACATTTGTTTCTATATATTTGTGGGCCGGTAGACTATTAATTTTGTTTGGTGATTGCAATGACGATTTGTTTTGAATATTTCCAGGATATGCCGGTTTCTTTGTTTTAACTTGTGACCACATCTGAGAACAACTAGATACCATGCACTCACAAGTTTGCAGTTGATTTTTTATGCACTGGTTTTCAGCTTCCAGTACTTCTATTGTGGTTTTAAATTCACTTAGAAGCTCAGTGCTGTCTGCACACCTGCACACCACAGAAGAAACAGGGTTTTGTGACAGGTCACACTGTGCACCGAAGTCTACAGCGGGAGATGCGGGCTCCAACGGTGGGTCGAGCGGGAGCTCGCACTGTATCCCGCAGTCCACTGTCGCGGAAGCGCGGACGATCTGGTTGACGCGAGGCGAGTTGTTCACCGTGAAGATCTCGTCGGTGAACTGGAGCAAACGAGTGTCAGATTCGATTGTGTGGTTCAACAATCCTTGATACTCGTTTTTGAGGCGCTCTATCTCTTTTCTAAGTATAAAGATCTCCTCTACCAGGTCGTCAGGTGAACCAGATGGGAGCCCCCCACTCGGTGTGACGGTCAGCACGGATACCTGGCCAGGGGTGGAATAGACAGGCCCTGTGCAAGGTGTACACGGTGTGTCGAGTGCAGGTGGAGTGTCAGGCACCGATGTTGAGGCGGATGCAGTCGATGAGCCAGATCTTGGAGTGTCGGGTCCTGGCGGCGCCGTCGATGGAGTGGTCGCTACAGCTCGAGTGTTGCGATGCGGTGATAAGAGATAACGCATCGTAACAGGGTGTACACCGCTATGTTTGCTATTACAAACCGTCACTCTTGTAATATTTTCATCAGTTTTAATTGATGCGCCACAACTTTTTCCAAGGCAGCGCCAAAATAACTCTCCACTTTTCAAAGTCCTATGCTGCCTGTATTTGACATTATTAAAAACTATACAGGGTTTACCAGTCTTTGTTTGTTCAATTTTAAACATCTTATTAGTAGATGTATAGAAATAAATATAATAAATAAAATAAAATTTTAACAAATACAATAACACGAAATAGAATATAGATATTAAATAACAAACTACAAAACACCGATAATGAATAAATATATTAATAATAAATATTAAAAGAATTTAAAAAGTTAAAAAGTTGCATTAAAATAATAATAATTTATTTTTAAAGTTTTCTCTGTTAAAACTCCAGCGTGGCAAAAAGATAACGCATGAAGTGGGATTCGATCCGGGGTAAGTCAACTTGAAAGGCTGGCGCTTTACCGGTTCAGCTACAGTTTGCTACTTGATAAGAACAGTACACTAGTCGTCCATAAAGCGCGGCTCTCCGTAGTTACGTCAATAACCTGTTGTGTCTAGATGCAGGCATAACCTTGTTAGTTTGGTTATTACTAATTTATATTTTACTCACAAAGATATCGATCGTCCGAATTCAGTTTAAAAGCAAAAGTAATAAACAAGGGTATCCTATAACTTAAAACTGGGAATTAAAAAGTTGAAACAGTGTAAAATAATTTAAACTACGGAGCGTCGTTGCTAGCGTGTTACACGTTAGGGCCACTATACTCTAGCGTGGTAGAATAGAATATTAAGTGATTCGTCTAAGTTGGATGATGGTGATCTGTAGGTACCCATTATGTATAAGCAGGTGGTATTGAGCATAACCTTTACCAAAGCCATTTCACATACAAGTTCTTCGCAGTGCTGACTGATTGGTACATTAAAGGTACTCCTTTCTAAGGTATCTTCTACATAAATTGCAACCCCACCCATTATATGCTTTTCCCTACAGAAATGTGCTCTGAGGATATATCCAGGTATTGGAGCAACATTTTCAATTTCCTGAGATTTGAGACTGTGTTCACTTAGTATTATTATATTAGGTGTTGGTTTCAGATTTTCTATAAAGTGTATTAGTCTATTTGATCTGTTAGATAAGTCCTGTATATTCTGATGGAGAACTGTTAAGTTAAATATTTTGTTTCTTGAAGATTTGTTTTGCTCTAAGAAAGATGCATTACTTTTTATATTGGAGGTCTGACGTTGCTGCCTGGTTCTAAAAAAGTTGAGATTTTCATTTTTATAGGAGCAAGTTGATTTCTATGATAATTGGCTTTGACATGTTCTATATTCTTTTCATAAAACTCAAGGAAGGTTTCTGAGGGCTCAAGTCTTGTAGCAGTTATGGGTGGCCTTCTCATCGATGAAGGGGGTGCAAGGGCAGGGGCTTCAAGAGTGGATGCTGTATTTATTTCAGTTGAGTTTGGTAGGTTCTTACTTTCTAAACTAAGTCTAAGTTCGTCATTGGTATAAGTTTTTGTCAAATCCACTGCATTAGACTTTTGATTGCATAAACTATTATCCTTTTTATTCTCTGCTTGGGGTTGTTCCTTTGGAAGAGGGTAGTTTTTGTTCTGGAAAGCCTTAAACTTTGCAGACTGAAGAGAGACACTGATTTGGTCTCTATGTTTACCCCAATTGGTCTTCACATCTTTAGGTGTTCGTATGTTGACATGTGTGTTTGTGGTAGACAGGTAACATCTTGTGGTGTTTTTTAGGGGGATATTTTCAGTCTGGGTGCTTTGCTCATATACAACTAGCTTTTGCTGACTTGATGAACAGTGGCACTGAGGCTTAACACTCAAGTCTTTAAGAGTAGTCTCCATGGTGTTCTGCCTGGATTTAATTTGGGATATTTCTAGCAAGATAGCCGTTAAGTTTTGTGGCTTGTCTTGCGTAAAAAATTCACATTTTTCAGTTTGAGTTACAGTGTCAGTTTTGCTTGAGGTTTTCAGCTGTTGTTTGGCTACTCCTGCGTTCAAAACTAAAAGTTGTTTCTCAAGATCCCTGCTTTTTATAACATATTTTTCAATTATCTGTTCCTGTTTCCTGTCATGGTCTTCAGATAAGTTTTGAATTTCCATTACATTTTTCTTTTCTTTTTCAATCTGAACTTCAGCTTCAGCTAACTTTTGGGATAAGGTTTCAATTTTCCCAAGAAATTTTTCCTCTTCGTCAGCCATTTCTTCAATCTTTGCCTCATTACTGGCTAATTTACATTGTAAACATGCCAACTTATTTTCTACAATAGTCAGTTGTTCTTTTAAAAACTTGTTTTCCTCCAGCAGTGCCGATCCTATTGTAGCAGCCATAGCAAGCTTATCATCTTCATTTTCTAAAATACTGCTCTCTAGAGTTTTTATGGAGTTGTTTAGAATGTCTTTTTGGTTATGAGTATTTGATGTTAAGTCAAAGGAGGAAGGGTTGTCTATGGTATTTGTAACTAAATTTTTGTCATAATCTGAGCCTCCTGCCTTACATGTGAAGCATGTCCATGTTTTTATATCTTGAGAACTTAGTTTTTTCAAAGTTTTTTCTTTTACATTTTGGCAGCCTGCATGATACCACATGTTGCAAGGACCAGTGCACTTTAGACCTGAGTATTTCACTCCTATTTCACATGAGCCACAGGGATACTTAGTAGGCATTTTTACCTTAGTTGGTTTGTAATATATATACTTTAGAGTAACAATAGTTGTCAATATAAAAAGTGTGATGCAGTTTTTTAGTTAAAGTTTGGAAATGTAAGATTTGGCTGGTTGCTCCTGTTAAAAATAGTAAAAATAACAGTTTTTTTAGGTGAGCTTTGGCTGATTGCTCCTGTTAAAAATGGTATAAATAACAGTTTTTTGGGTGAGCTTTGGCTGATTGCTCCTGTTAAATATAATAAAAAAATAAAACAGTTTTTTAGGTAAGCTTTGGCTGATTGCTCCTGTTATTGTTTTCTAAGTTCTAGAGGTCAAGTAATAGTCAATGTATTCTAAATAGTCAACCAATGTTGAAATAAATGTGCTTGGTTAAATGGTAGCCAAGTGCCGTGTCAACTGAGATATGCAGTACAGCAGCAGCTGTAATGCTGTAGGTCAGCGCTGACAGTGCTGACTAGGTGTTCGGGTCAGTGCTCCAGTATCAGGTGGCCAAGTGCCGTGTGCCAGCACTGAGTGATGTGGAGGTTGAATGTCTGTTTGAAACAGGTGACGTGTATTAAGCCAGTTGTGTTGGCAGTTCTTATGACGTCACAGTAAGTATTTTATTTTCTTGAAAGAGAGTTAAGCTTGAATGAGTCTAACTTAAGTTATTAGTTTCATGTATACGAATTTTCTTCTTAATGAGATTTTTCTTAAAGCTCGTAGTTAATTATTGTCTTTAAAAAGTCTTGATGTTAAAATAGAGCTTACTTAGTCATTTTCAGTTTTTGTTAAATAATTAAAAAATGGTTTGATTAGATATTATATTTTGTAAGTGAATGGACTTACTGTTAATCCAGGAAGGTTTGTACACAAGTATAGTAAAATTTGTTGGCTATTTACCACCTTTAATGCACTTTTTCCTGGAGCCACTTCACTATAGAACTATAGGCAGTCGGCCATGTTTGTAATGGATATTTTAAAGTAACTGTTAATTAGATCAAAGTGATTTTCGTTGTGGCACAGCAATTTTACACGAGTTGTTTTATTGCCAACGCAAAATTGTATGTGCTTGAATTATGGTTAGAAGCAATGTGAACTACGTGACTATATATGTATACTAAGCATAACATATCATCGTCTGACACATATGTAGGTACTTCCTCTAGATCTACATCCAGATAATCTATTATGCTACTAACAATACAGTGCACAATTGCACAGTCATTATTGTTACCAACATCATTAGAAGACCTTGCTATATAAACTTGTGTATTGTTGGAGGAATAAAGATTAACCAAACGTATATCTCTGACTAAAATACGTAAATATTTCTCTGTCTAAGCTGATCAAATATTTCTTGTGATACATCAGTATACAAATTTATCTAATAAAATATACGAAAGCTTCATGTTATTGGTCAAATGTGTTATTATTGTTAATAACTTTGTAATGTATGTATATAGCTACTTGGGGTTTCTAGATTTCCTGTATTTGATTTGGATTTTGAAATTTCCAGCTTCTCACACAGAACTTTTGTACTGTCCTTACTTAGAGACCATTGACCAAATATTTGCAGAAATAAAACTTTCATTGCTTATGCTTTTTTTAAACTTAGCAAATTTAAGTACAAATTCATCAATGGATTATCTCTGTTACAATATCAATATAACTGAACAATTTTCCAGCGTGTAGCAACTGTTATTTCTGAGAAATTACAGTGACACGAGTTTAACAAATTTTCTGAGGTTTGATATTTTGAAACTCCAGTATAGAAAGTAAAATCTGTTATGGTTCTAGGTAATGGCAATTTGGTTTCCATATTTGCAAATATTATAACATTTCAGTATATTATTGTAACTGTATAGTTAATTTTGTTAAACTGTGATAGATTATATTAAAATTTTCAAATAAAAGCGTGTATCCCTTCTAAGTTATTATTGTAATATAAAATATTTTTACAATAAAGTCTTAATACAATATTTAAAACAGAACTTGTATTAATCTAGTTTATCCATTATGGTAAAAAGGAAGGGGGCCAGGAATATAATAAAAATAAAATAGTAATCATACACTGCATGTTATCAGGACTTCCATACACTATAAAAATGAGCTATTGTAAGTATTTATTTGTACTGTAAGTATGGCAGTTCAGAGGGATTAACTTTCCTTTTTACACTGAGATGTAATGGGATTAACTTAAGCTGTTGCAGACAGATTATTTTCTAACACTAAAAAATTACAGGCGTTAAAATTTTCTAATTCAAAAACAAGAAAATGAACATAGAAATCGATACCTCGAAGTTTCTACGGCTAAAAGTGTTAAAATTGAGTTCATAAAATCTAAAACAATAGACAAATATTCATCAATGTTCCAAAAAGTCCATAACATTGTTGTGTGATGATAATTTTGCCATCGTCGTACTTACAAACACACAATTAAAGAAGTTTTTAGCATTTTATTATGAATGATAAATAAATACCAGTGTCTTTACTATCGTATTTTTGTTAAATATGTATTTAAAAAAATAATAGGATTTTATCTAAAATAGACAAATAAGAGGAGAACTGCAGGTACGGTTGTAAAATTGTAATAAGTTTACGATAACCTTTGATTTACAAAGAGAATTTAATATTTTTTTGGAAATACATACGCTCAGATATGAGGCACTCTCAGGTCCGGGAGTAGTTGCCGAGAGGGTAGGACGTGCTCAGAATACTCCAAATGTAAGAGTCAACAGCTGCTATTCTGATTCAAGTCTCTAAGAAAATCAGCAGTCAGCAAACTTACTAAACATGTTATATTCATACGATGCACAGTGTTCTGAACTAGATTCAATACGATAATAGATAAAGACACACAAGAAACCCAACCATTAAATTAAATACTTTTATATTTTATTATTATTATCTTTTTGTTATATACATTTTTTATTCTTGTTATATTTCATTATGAGTTTTATTTTACTAAATTATTATCTATTAAAGTTATACAATTCCCTAGAATCAAGTCCAACCACGGCTTAAATAATATACAGAACGTTTGTGTTTAGATACAGATTTAATTAAACACATATAGTTGGTAAACATTATTTTGGTTTTTAGCACTATTGATTTACTAAGCAGTTGGTGAACTGCCTTAAAATGAGGTTAAACTTACAATAGTAAAACCAGTAAAGTTAACAAATGTGGAAGTTGATAGATTAATACATATTTTAAGAGTGTAAGGCGGCATGTCCCTTATAATGTCAAGTAACCTTAATTTTTCTTAGAAAATATTAAAGATAGCTTTATTCTGTTTTAGCACGAAACAGCAGACCTTCCTTTGAATGTAATGGGTGTAACATATATTGTTTTTAGTTCTCGTAACTTTTAAGTGATGTTTTGACATTTAGATAGATATAAAAACTATCTTCTGTAAGTGCATTTCTCTCTTCTCGCTTTATCCATGTTTTGAAGCAGGAGATCAGCAGTATAGCGGTTTCTGTATCATAAAACTCGCTGTAAAGATCTTCACACTCCCGACTCCATCCTGGGATATTTTCTTTTCGTAACCCCCTTGCAATCCACCTTTTTGCTGTTGACAGGACTAACTTGGTGAAATGATCATAATTCTTTGCAGTGAGAGGAATGAACCATGATCTACTTGAGGCTTCAAATAAAGTACTCCCAGTCTAGCTTCCTCTAATTCTATCTCGGCCGTGGATATGATCGGGCCAAAGTGATTTGAATTCCAACCGAGATCATTACAGGGTTTGGCTGGGAGTGTGGAAAAATACCGAGAACCTTCATACCCACAATCATCGGTTTCAAAGATAGATCATGCGAACAGAAGCACAAAAATGGGGAGTAACCTCTTTGCCACCTATCTGAGTAGAAAGTACTTTAGAATCAAAGGCGAGAGATAAGTTGTTATCTTTAGCCCAATTTACAAGAAATGTGCCATTTTTACTGTCGGAAATGTAACTCGGATGGCTGTAATGACTGTTTAAGGTCCCCAACATAGATGATTGGTTGGAAAAGCGATGGAAGCACAGTACTTATGGTCATTGCACGTTTGGAGGCTTGTAAAAATTTACAATAGTTATGCGAAATTCTAATGGCCAGTATGAAGATATCGTCACCACAACTTGTATGAGCTATTGACACCTTGTCGATGTTGTGTCGAAAATTCGTTGCCATCCCATAAACTCCTTGTCTAATAGCTTCCACAAGCTTGAATCCGCGAATATTGCCTCTTGCACTTCCTTCTTATCTGCAAGATTCTTGAAGAACAAGGACATCGACCTCATGTTCTAAAAATATTTTACTGAGGCATTCAAACTTGGACCTGCTCAAGGCTTATACGTTGAATTGGCATACGTTGAATTGGCATACGTTTAAAATACATATATCCAATGTTTTTGAAATCATGAGAATATTGCCTCTTGCACTTTCTTCTTATCTGCAATATGAGATTATTGAAGAGCAGGCACATCGATCTCATGTTCTGAAAATATTTTACTGAGGCATTCAAACTTGGACCTGCTCAAGGCTTATAAGTTGAATTGGCATACGTTTAAAATACATATATCCAAAGTTTTTGAAATCATGAGAATATTGCCTCTTGCACTTCCTTCTTATCTGCAATATAAGATTCTTGAAGAACAACGACATCGACCTCATGTTCTGAAAATATTTTACTGACGCATTCAAACTTGGACCTGCTCAAGGCTTATAAGTTGAATTGGCATACATTTAAAATACATATATCCGATATTTTTGAAATCATAGAATGACCGTTTGGTTTGGTTTTGTCAACTAATTTAGCTGGGAGATGAACAGCGTTGACAGTCCATCTACCACTTGGATAATTAATTATGTATGCTTAGTAATTTGTCGAATAATAATTGCGATTGAGAACAGTGGCTAATTAAACTCACCAAAACAAATGAACTTGGTAATATTTACTAATCCGAAAATCTTTATTAACAACTGCAAAATCAATGAACAATTATAACTAGGGCTGCTTTATATTAGGTTTATTAAACCATCAGACACTTTATTACTATTTTTTTTACTCACTGGATAATTTTATAACTGAATATATTTCATGTTTGTTTATTTTTGTAATAAATATTATATACGGTTAGTGCCAATATTTATCAATTATAAATATTTCAGCCCAGAAATTCTTATACATAAGAATTTGGATAATTAGTAAGACCACGATAGAACAGTACAAAACAAAATATATGGATAAGGTTGTGTTAGAAGTGCAGTTTTTCCTATGAAATACAAATAATGGAAGTAATTTGAAAAGGATTAATAACAGTAAACGAATGTATAACATATGCTTTAGTGCATTTCAATGTCTTGCAAAAAAATAGTTTTCTAATTGTAAATTAGTAGTTTTTCAGTTGAAGTTATAGTCCATCCCGGCCTCCAAACACATTACAATTTTTATTAAGAACATACAATGTAGTAGGGTCGTTACTCGTGCATTTCAAATCGTGTCATAAAATAAATTGATAGGATATATTTGAAAGGAAATAGCAAATTACAAAAACGTAATGCATCATTCAACAATGTTAATTGGTACCACATACTCACTACGTACTACAAACAAGATTTGCGGGAATAAATTCACTAAAACTGAAATAAAATGTGTCATAATAGAGAAATAGTCTAGTGTAAGATATTGATAAACTGTGAACTAACCTGTGCACAGTTTAGTTTTACCGTGTTACAAATTATCAATATCCCGTTAGCTACGTAGGAATGGCGGGAATAAACGAGAGAACAAACACAAAAATCCTGAAAAGATAAATTTATAGGATAAGTTTGTAGAAGAGTGTGAATAACCACATACACGCCACGAATTTATGAAATAAAAAAGGAAAAGAATGTTCAGCTACATAACATTTTGATGTCTCTTCTGGCAATACAGTTCTAGCATACGTCCTTTTTTCTCAAAAACTAATAACAACCTGATTTTCTTCTGTAATCAGGTAAACTTATATACATTATTATTGAAGTTAAACGAATATGCAAAGATAATGCACTAACACAAATTTATGTACTTTACCTGTGGCTAAAATTGTACTATGGCAACCCGAACATATAGCGAGCGCATTTTTGCTTCATCGAAAACATAACGCCAACTTACTGATAAACACGTTTACTACATAATTAATGATGTAAAGATAAGTCAGCAGCATTTCTTGTAGGTTTTCAAAATCTTTGTACTAATAAGAGGCAACTGGAATATACGGCAACTTTCCAGAATGTTTGAGCACTGGTCCAAAAGTAATAACTTGGCCCTTGAACGTCTATAATAAAATCTTAGCAAACTTCAGACTACCCACATCATATAATTTATCGAAGCTAATCGCAATCTTGAAGTCAGACAAAGAGCCAGAGTAACCTGAAAGCTTCCGCCCAACAACAGTTCTAAGTTTGTATTATAAGCTGCTTGAGAAGCTGATGAACGCTAGACTCTCATATTCTCTCTCAATTTCAGTGCCTTTATCCCTGTTGCTCAAGAGGTGTTCATAGATAAACGTAATTTCTGCGGACATTTTCTTGCTTTAACGTGTTTTATTGAGGAGGGGGGATATGAGACAAAATCCAAGACATCTGACACCATAATATCATCTTACAGCAACTTCTTGGATCTTTACAGCGGCTTATGGAGGAAGGCCTTTAATTATAAATTTTACAATCTCCTCCCGTGTCCTATACTTGTACGGCTTCTGAATTATATGTCGAGAAGCAGAAAGTTTATCGTATTCCTTGGAAAAAAGGAGAGCCCTTTTAAAACTCTTAACGGTCAGTTCCTGCACCCCTATTGTGTAATTTATACACCGCTCGCTGACCTTTTCCTTAACGCGGTCAGGTTGAAACAGCGTTAGAATGGATAAAAGGACTTGATTTGGATTTATTAGGATAGAAATTATGTTCCCTGTTTTATGTAAATGTTTTATGACTCTAGTTTTCCTTACCTTATGAATAGTTTACCTTATATTACTATTCATAAGGTGTATTATTTGTTAATTTTAGTTGGTATCGGTAACTGAAATTGTATGATGTATGTTTTATTGACTTCATCCATTTCGTAGTATATTGAATCTCCCTTATTGTATTAATGAAATCTTCGTACAGTTCTGTGCGTCTACAGTTCAGAGCACTGTGCCATAGGGCCAATATACATAAAAGATTCAAGTCTAAATAATGTTTTGCTTGAACTACATTTTTTGTGTTATTGTAATACTTATTGGGGATTTAGTGGCCGCATGATCTAAAGCGTTAGACTTTGGATCTGAGTGAAGTTAGAGATAGAAAAGTTTCAAATATAAGTACAACTTTTTATAAGCACTGAAGATTATACATGTTCTATAAAGGCCTTCTTGAAATCGTGTCGTTGTCCGACCGTGAGTTCGTCTGGCTATTCCATAAATTGTGAAAGCGTGATTCTAGAGACATTTAACTTGGTGCATCGGTTCCTCTAAGGGCATCCATCTATTTGCCTGTCCATCTATTGTCTGTTGAATAAAACTTGATAGGAAGTTGGTAGAAACTTCAAAATTTGTATGTGGGCTCATCCTGGTCTAAGGAAGGACCCTATTGGTTTTGAAGCATCAGTTTCTAAGGGCTTCCATATATCTATTTGTCCATCTATAGCCTGTGCAATAACACTTATAGAAAGTTCTTAGAATCTTAATAATTGGTATATGGGCTCCTCTTGGCGTATGTAAGAACCCTGTTAATTTTGAAACAGTCTGCTCGTCTTTCCGCTAACATCATTCGTTACTTTTATCGGTACCTTCGATATTCCGGTTAATAGTTCATTCGTTTAATCAAATCCTTGCATACGTGGCCGACACGAACTGGCAGAATATAACTGAAAAGAAGACTGACTATTACTTATACAAAAATTATTTAATACATTTTTTGTTGATGCTTTTGTTGCAAATGCAATGTACCCGAATACCTTTCGAATATTAACTTTGATACAACAGTTCCTGCTGAAAGAAATTAGTGAAGTATCAAAACTCGTGATCTATAACAGTGCTGGAGCACGTGTACAAATGAAGATTAAAGTAAATTAATTCGGTTTCCCAGTCTTTGATGTGGGAGTCAAAAACGTCGCAGGCGAATGGCGGCGCAAATGCTCCCAGGTGGCCGCTACAGTTTTCATTACGACTGGCACCGCTTTCATTCCGGCCCGACCCGCGGCGTACCGCTCTGTTTTTCTCATTCCTTGGCTTCTCTCTGGGCTAAATTGTTTGCTTCGTACAATTATCTAACTCTTATGTAATCTTAGACAGCTAATTAAGCGATTCTAATGAGGTATCGGAGGAAATTGAATATTATTATAATAAATTATTATATTATTCTAATCAGACAAAATAAAATCACATTCATGTTTTACTAAATTTTAATAAATTTGCTTTCCGTTATCAAAGAGGTATATGATAGCCCGTTAATCATTTTTGTATCAAAACGTATTTTTATTCTAATCATTATTATACAAAATATCAGTCACAGTTCAGTACAATTGTACGTAACTCAGTGTAAACTGTTTTATTCCTAACCAGTTAAGATATAAGTCGATCAATTAGTGATCCCTTGAACTTACAAATACACTACTCTTAATAAGACAAATGTTCTTACAGTAAATATGATATTTACTCTCATTTATATAATATACTATTATTTGTTGCAGGAACTCAGTCAGACTTTCCATGGACACTAAAGAATGAAACAGACAGGTAGGAAATGGAAATCATCATAACAAATTTAATCCTTTATATTCATATCCTTATATCTACATAATTATAACAGGCAGATTTTCCCTAGAACATTTTAATTTAAAGGTCAGCAGGATGTTGAACTAAAGTTTTTACACTTCCTAAATTAAACAGAAACGTTTATGACTGTTTCTTACTGTAGTTACTTACAAGAAGTTGGAGAAAAGGGCCTTATTCTTAAAAATAACAATATTATTTAATAATAATATAGATTTTATTTTTTAACTTAAAAAATATATTTAATAATATATATTTAATGCTAAAATTATTAATTTTATTATTATATTAGTATTTAATTTATTAGAGTAGGATATGTTAAAGCATGTATTGTGTTATTAGTAATTATATTCTTCAATGTTCTGTGGAAAAGCTATTTATTGATATTGTATGTTTCTTATTCGGACAAATTCCATGTTACTGTATAGTATAGAGTAACACTCTGCGTTATTTACACTATATGGAACATTTAAATTGTGTTTCTATAAGAAGGCTCAACATGTATTGTAGTCTAAATAAAAACCTGAAAACCCCTTAAATAACTATGTTATTGTTTTTTCCAATTTTCCGATGTCCTAGGATTATGACATTTAATAAAAACGTGCCTCATGATTTACGGATAAAAACAATAGCGTTTTTATAAAGATCAAACACCCATAGGCGTTGAAAAAGAGTTACAACCCTATTCGAACTATATTTTTGTTTTACAACATTGCAATTAGCTTAAAAAGAAAAAGAAAATATTTTATATGAAGAACAACTACCAACAGGGGCTGAAAAAGGGTTGCAACCCCTAGAAAAACTGTGTTTTGTTTTTCAACTTCCCAATGTTCTACGACAACGAAATTTGACACTCATGCTCCCCATGAATTAAAAGAAATACAAAAAGGTTTTTATGAAGATCAACTTATACAACTACCCGACAATTCCCCATAGGAGCCGAAATAATGTTGCAACTCCTAGAAGAACAATATTTTGTTTTTAAACATACTGCTGTCATAGAAAGGTGAGATGTGACACACAAGACTATATTATATATATATATATATATATATATATATATATATATATATATATATATATATATATAGCCATTTCTACAAATTTTATGTAAATAAAAGTCATTTTACGGGTGTTTGGTCTTCCGATCATATGTTAGTTTGCTTATTTAAACGCATATGTGACAGATATGGCTAAATACAAAATCATTTAATTGTAAAAAGTGAGGGCTCTGTGGTGTAATGGTAGCACATTCACCCGGCAAGTGAGAGATCCGGGTTCGAGTCACGGCGGAGCAAGTACTTTTTGCGATTCAATATTTATTGAAATTAATATATATATATATATATATATATATTATATATATATATTATATATATATATTCTTAATATGGACATCAATCTACACTACTACGGCGTCAAACATTACTTATACCAGTAGACGCATTTTGCCTAACGTTGGTATCTCATACCTACGTATGTATATTTTTTATCGTGCTAACAATGAAAAAGTCTAACATGACGTCTGTAATATAATTCAGACTAAATACATGCGCAAACCCCACGAGAAGAGCTAGCCGCAGTTTTATTTTTAGCCGTACCAATAGCTATAAATGTCATTTACACAGACCTTTATTTCAGTCGGAGCGATGCGGAAAGCATCTCTAGTACTTATCATGGTACTGGAGTGGAGTTCCTGCTCCTTTTATTACAATCAAAACCCAGCCATAAACTGTTTTGGACTAAGAAATCATTAATCATTTGCTAATAAGTCAAGACTAATAACAGTAATATTTTATACACAAAAACTGTTACTTTTTCATTTTTAATAGCATTGAAGTTTACTACTTTTTAATAGCTCCACACCTGGAGAATCTAATTCTGTAATAAATACAGTTGTTGTTTCAAGTGCTGAATGCGAAAAGTGTATCTTTGCAATGAATTCGATAATGACCCACAAGATGCTCACTATATGTTGAAATATTATTAACAAGAAGGGGTGGTCCCCCTATTTGTGAAAATAAACCAGCGCGCCACGTTGATTCTCAAAGACAAAACATTGACAAAGAACACGAAGTCGAAGGAACGATAGATAAAACAACACGATAAGGATAAATGCGTTTTGTGCAACTGATTTTATGAATATTTGTTAATTTAGTGTATGTCAGTTTTACATGTAAATAGTACCGAACATTTAAAGCAGCAACTAAAAATATTCTTATATTTTTAAAGTGTTCAATTATAAGTGTAATTCGTTACAGTATAATATATATCATGTAATATTTTAATGCTTTTCAGTTATTAGGAAATATAGTATTTTATGTATGATGTGCTTAGTTGTATATATTAATTTATAATCCAAAACTTAGTATCCCATTACTTTATTACATGTTTAACTACTGTAATAAACTGCTTAAGTTTTGCTGGATACAAGTTGTTTTATTAACCTTTACAGCGATGTTTTGCTTTTGCTTATATTTTGAATCTCAACTTTAAACCAAGAATAAAGGGGTAGGGTACGATAAGCGGACCCGGTTTTTTATATCGAAATTGATAAACGATATTAATTAATCATAACAATCGATATAATAAATTGATACTAATTAATTATTTTGAAACATTAACTTAAATATCTATATCAACAGCTGTAAACACTTTTAAATAATACACGTAAGGTAATATTTCAATTTTACATAAGTAACTTTAATTATTAAAAATGGCAGTAAATTTTAGTAACCACACGACATTGCTTTGAAAGATGATAAGACGTGTTTTTCGTGGCTTCAACATGTTGGACTCGTACCGAAAAACCTATTATGTGAAATTTGTGGGACAGAAACAACTATAACTGTGAGAGGAGCAAATATGGTCGCCTTCAGTTTTCTTAATTTTGGTTATAATAATTTGTTTCACTGTAAATATTAAATTCATATTTTAATTTAAAACATATGATTGTTATTGAGGACTATAAATATTTTATATCGATTGATAGTCTAGGATATGAGATGCGAATATTAGGTATCGATGATTACATTCTTCGATATAAAAAACCGGGTCCGCTTATCGTACGCTACCATAATAGAGTAGGCAGTGCTAAATAATTGTTAAATGATACTTTATTTTAATGAACTGAATTTTCGTAGTATAATAATACGCATAAATAAGTCACTTGTTCTCTCAAATAATCTACGATTGGGTTCTACGGATATGCAAATTTAAGTTTCAATTATTTAATACTAATTCGTTATCTTGTGTGGTTGTGTGTTGTGTGCTCATTATATGTAGTTACCTGAAATTATTTCAGATAGACGAAAACCCTATAGTTGTACGTCCCAATATTTCAAATTTGTCCTTAGCCCTAGGATACCCTCCTTTCACCTGGGGGATGTGCTAAAACCCTCAGATCCAATGCAAACAGCACTCCGGCATTATAATTTTAAAACTTAAGGTACATATAAACAAAGACGAATACATTCATATTTTTAATATTTCTACACCATTTTAACATTGCACGATAAAACATATAATTTTGTTTCGCAAACTGTTTTCGCTAATAGGGAATATAATATAAATAGAAGAATTTATATCACGTGTAATAACAAAATGAAAAAAAAAGTTATTAATGGATCTGAGGTTTATAATTATAAGGCAATTTCTCGTAGATGAGATCCTCTTTATAGAGTGAAGAGAGCAATTTCAAGACTATAGTCGATTTAATAAAGGAGATCCTGAAACCTCTTCAGTGTGGGGGGAATGGCAGCCCTAACAGGAAATTGAGCGGGACAGTTGGCAGCGAGAAAAACTTTATGACGTAATGGTCCTCTTAGTATTAGTAGTACAATTGTCTCAGAGTGGTAGTAAAAATATTGTAATTGTTATAGCTACTACCGGCAGGGTAGTTAACGGTAAACGCAAATAAAGTTATCAGATAAATTGGATAGAAAAAGAAGTTCATAGTAGTTGTATTAGTTATTACAATATTTACATCCAGGACCATTCTTATGGTCGATGGCGTTCAAAACATTCGCAACGTTGACAATCCTCCTCCCCCCCCCCGCCAACAAAAACACAAAAAGTTAATTAACATTTTCCTCCTGAATAACTGTATCTATTATATAATGTTTACGTTCGCCTTCATGCTCATAATCGATGAAGCATCATATACTTTGTTTGGCTGGGTTTCATCACGCTTACTCCTTCAGCCTGAAACCACGGCGCATGTCCCTCACCCGACAAAAATGTTATAAATGAAGAAACATGAAAATTTATTTAACTGGCCTGAATTCTTATTATCAGTTATATTTCTGCAAATTGCAATTTCTGCAACATAATATTAATTTAATGATATTGAATCATTTTCGTGGAATGAATAAATACAGTTTTTAACAGTTTTTATAATTTTTACCTGACACATCTTGATTTTCATTATATAGACACATATGGGATGTAGTTTTGTATTGTATGCTAAGCCATTCTCAGAACTATGGGAACATACATTAATATGATTTAAAATGTCATTGAAGATCATGTTTGTATGTAATAGTGTAAATCATCTAAAGTTTTTAGAATAATGTCATATTTGCATCCCCATCCACCTATTTGTTGGCGGTTTCGTTCCTCCACATTTTTATGTTTTGTTAAACCTTGATGATTAAAAGAGTATTCTATGTACGTCAAGTGAATGGAATAACATATAAAACGGATCGATATATATATATATATATATATATATATATATATATATAATGGATTTATATAATTCAATTTGGAGTTTTAAAGATACCCCCATTACAACTTTCAATATCTACGATTTCTGGCGGAATTATACAAATATTTTCTTTTTTGTACATTCATATAAGGTATGTTAAAGGGTGTGACTAAATAATTAATAAAACAAAAACATAAACCAACCGAAAAATTATTTATATGTTGACCCGCAGGCTAAGCTGTTCTAAATATGTTTATTCGGAGAACATTTAGAGCTATCAGAAAAAACAATGCAACCCCGTCACATAAAGTTAGTATATTTAAAATAGTTAAATCATACTAAATCACTCGTAGTCAATAGTTAAATCACTCGTATGTACAGCGTGTGCCAAAACTGAGTATCTATAGTCAAAATGAAGATTTTGAGAAGTTTATTTACAAAATATTTTTGCCGTGTCAAAGTAACACACCAAAACATTAATCTGAGGTTTTCAAAAAACCCGGAATTTTCTACAAATTTAAAAATAAAACAGTTAAACTAAAATAGTACCCATAATAAATACTATTCTAAATTATATATCACAGAACATAATTACTAAATACGCCCATTACAAAAATTAAATATTTTCAAAGTATTAAAATGGGCTTAACTCAGAAAATTTTAATTAATGCTTACATCACCTTGTTTAATATGACTTTGAAAAGTAAATATTTTAGAAATTTAAATCAAATGTCTAATTCTAAGAGTTTTTGAATGAAACTAACGTCCATTGCTAGATACTACTCCAAGTTGGATATTTATCTGTGGAAATAAAGAACATTGATAAACAAAAATACTCGTTAAATCAATGTGAAGAGGGGGAATTGCAAAATAATATAGCGCTGGATGGTTCTATACGTCTAGAATGTCGTTTGCTTGTGGCTTAATTGTCTTCAGACATTATTCTTTATCACAGCACAAATTTTTAGTCTAGCCAAAAGTAGGTAACTGAGAAAGCAAAAGATTGAAACAAAGTGTAGTTCCTGAAATAGCGGAGGTAGGAAACAAGGTTACCGGTTGTTGGAGGGAAGAAAGAGGGAGGAATAGAAGGAGGGATAGGAGGGGTTGATGCAATAATTCCACTATACTCACCCTATTGTGTGGCGACTTTTGTGAGGAGTCTTTTGTATGATATACTGTGAATTATTACACAATGGCTCGTTCGATATAATTATTAATTCCAGTATTACGGTAAAAAGTGATTATAAGTAATTATACGTATAAAATACACTGATACATTATTTTATTATTTGTTTATTGGCAAATAAATAATTTTCTTGGAATAAACTGAAGATCCTAAACATTCGCAGTATCTTTATTGTGTAAATTAAAATTTAGAGCTATTTAAATTAAATACTCTCAGGATTGAATTAATTTGATGATTGTACATTGAATTACAGGCATTTAAAGTAGGAAGTTTAGGCAATACTTTTATAGGCCTACATAAAAATATCTGACGTAAAACATTCAACTACGTATTTATAAATCATAGCTTTCACAGAGTGTTACACGTTTTTTGTTTATCTATAAGAAACTTATACTTTTCAAGTTAAATATAACTTTTATTAATTCATAATTTTAACTAATGATTAATATTTATTAACTGCCTCCAAACGTCTTTAATGCACACACTGTACAAAAGTGCGATCACAGGATGCTCCTAGATTTTGCTTAAAATGTTTTAAAATTCCCGTAGAGTGTAAAAAAATCCTATCATCCTAAAAAGTATATTAAAGGCTGTCTTATATTTTAATTCCGATTAAAACCCCGATTGCACTAATTGATTAGACCCGCTTGTATTAAGAAATACTTCTGTCGATGATTGTTAATATATCTCGCCAATAAGGCCTTTACACTTCATCCATTCTTATTGTAGATTATAATTTAAAAAATTTTAGTACCAAACTGATAAACAAAGTTTTAGGTAATATATCCGGATAGTAAAAGTATTTAAAAATAAGTAAATAGTTTACTCTTCTTGAATAAATAATCTTTTACAGGGAAAGATTATTTTTACGGGAAACCCTAATTAGTTGTTTGTGGTAAGTGATACTATGTATAATTCTTAAGTTTGTTGAAAAAGAAAGAATCACAATAAAAAACAGAAAAACAATATTGATGGTATGATCTAATTATCAGTCCTGTGAATCCCGAAGAAACCAAGAAGAATAAAGGTATTTTGTAATAATCATACATACATTTTTTTCCATTACTATTTCTACTTCCAAAATTTTATAATTTTCCAGCGATCTAAAATTGTTGTTTTCCAAAAACTTTTTCTATGGGTTTTCAACAATATAATTTCCTAGAACGACACTTAGTCCGAAAAACCGAGAAATTACTTTTTACCAATTTTACAATGAAGTAGATATCTAACGTAACCGCAGAAATGTTCAAAGTAATTAGAATAATGTACTCACTTTTGAAATAGAATGGAACCAAATACTTTTAAGTGCACTGTTCATCCATTCTCCCCATGATAAAGAAATGAGGAAAACATGACGATTTCAACTACACGCTTGTGGCAAGGGGGGAGAGCTTTGCCGGGTTTTTTCAATTAGCGTGCTAGTAACATTGGTACTGATAACCTCTGGAATGTTGACTTTTGGCTTCTTTATCAGAGTGGCCAAGAGTGAGTTGTCATTTAGAGGATAGACTCGGTATGTTAAAATAGTCAGTCTGACCATAATATAAAATACAGCATAACGATTTTCATGGAAAGATTCTAAGATTTTTCGGAATTTGTATGTGACTTGGAATAATGATGGTATGATCCATTTATTAGAAAAGACTAATAAAGCAAAGTGATTTGTTAGAGTTCATATTTTTATCAACCACCACTACAACAAAAATTGATAATTTTTCTATGTGGCATAAAATCTTGTTTCCTTAAAAACCATAATTTTTATGGTTTGTATAACGTATGTCTCGTTATGTGCCTTTAGAATAAATCCGTAATTTTGGTCTTCACCCTTTGTGTACTGATCGTGAGCTTCGATATCGATACTATCCAAGACGACGAATTAAGCTACAATGAAATAACGTCATTGACTTGCCATGTTTTAGATTGGCCAAAACCAGCATCTCTTTAAATCGAGATTCTGTTCCAACAGTACGCCTATAACGGATATTTTACCACATCTTTATTGTCTGAGAAAAGGCCTGCCAGGCAGTGATGACTTTTTATCAATGTCAAATGTTATTTTCAAGAAATACATTTTCAAGCACTTTTCATTTATGAAGTAATTGCTTGTTAATACCCATTATAATGTACTGTTATTTATTGAAGTCAAATCGCGTCATTATTTGGTAATTTCAGGCAGTATTGAAGGCTATGTAATTGCGTGTTTGTATTTTTATTATTACCCTTTTTTCTGTAAATTTTTTACGCAGGGGGATTGCATTTACGCTCGGAGTGTGGGACTAACCCTGTTGACACAGGGAATACCGACTAAACCCCCTCGGGCTGCGCCCTAACAAAACAGAGCTACCTTTTCGGCAGCATAAGATCAGTCAGGCAAACCGGACAACCACGAAGGACAACGTGGACGAACGCTTCTACGTGACCTCGCTTCTCAGCATTATCTTCACCACGGTTTCTACGAAGACATCACTGATAATACAGACTCGAAGAACGAATGGTGAGCATTATCATCGTACTCTGGACTGTACTCACACCGGGAAGACCCGACCTTCCCTATCTGGTGAAGGTACTTCCTAAAGTAGCCGTGCTCCGTCAGCAACAGAAATAGGTAGAAGTTAATCTCCCCGTGGTCACGGCTCATCCAGGAGTTCAGGTCTCTGATGAGATGAAAGGTACAACGACCGTCGGCACCTTGGTTCCACCTATGCTGACAAACTTACATGATTTCTCTTCTCGCTCATCCCGACGCTTCTTTTCGCCCCCTTTCGGAGGCAAGGCTAAAGACCGTCCGTCTCTCATCGGCGAGCTGGTCGAGGAGAATGACCGTCGCACCCGACACCGTGCGGTACGCGCAGGCGACCCTAAGTGCTAACCTCCGCTGGACTTCCAGCAAGCGCTTACTTTACTTATTGGTCCTCACGACTCTCACCCACACGTATGCGCCACACAGAAATTTATGTTAATATTATTATAAATATCGTGGCGTTTGCGGTGGACATAAGGAGGCGTCACTTGCTTGTTCTAGGACCGCCTACCTGCTGAGTGACGTTACAACCTTTGCTGCTTTATCGCACATCATCTCGATGTGTACCCAGTATCTTCTTTGAGGCTGCATGCTCTCAAGTCGTAGCTTCAGGCCGCTTTCGAGCACCGTGAGCTCTTCGTCTATTCATCTCTCGGCGTCCACTAGTAAGCCTGGCGACGACCTCGTTAGTGTTTCCGGTGAGGCATAGACCACCCAAGAGTGCTGGATCAGTGCCATGGTAGAATCTACAAGAAGTTCCATCTCCATCCTGCCTGTAGACTCTAGACGCGCTGTTACACTGACCTCGAGATGTCAACTTATCTCGTCAACGAATTTTTCCCTGTCCATCTTAGACGCTCTCTGTCTGTCAAAAGATAAATTCGTGATTTTAAACTGTGCATATTAAATAAATAAATATACCACCTTGGTCAACCACTGTCCTTAATTGTAAAGGTGTAAAGATCTAAATCCTGCTTTCTACAATAAGTGCTAAACATGTGGCATTTTTAATGTATTAAATTGGTGTACATATAAAAGAAAAACTTCACTCCCTTAATTATCACTGATTCTTCAATTTCTCGATGTCACAGAAAGTTTAAATTTATCTCACTTATAGCGTATGACTTAAATAGAAAATTAAAAGCATTTTCATACATAT
>NC_060210.1:82865000-82930000 GCF_021130785.1 Homalodisca vitripennis | reverse complement strand
CCAAGTTATTAATATATTTATTTATGTAGATTGTTAATATGTTTTTGACTAAATTAATTGTTATTATATTTATTTATCTAAGTTGTTAATGTATGTTTTGTTGATATGAATTATTATTGGATTTATTTATCAAAGTTATTAATATATTAATTAGTATGCATTGTTAATGTAATGATCTGTAAAATTATGAATTTGGATAATTATGCATGAAATGTAATATGTGTTTTTTCGCTCTAAATGTAACGGTATGTAGTGTGATGATTAGTCAAATTAAATAAGGATCTAGGCACCAACTGCTCCCCCGCACGCGCAGTTCTGCGCCTTGGGGGATAAAAGTGTATTGTATGACATTGTACTGTATTTTTTCCTGAATAAAAGTGATTTTTGAACTTTGAACTTTGAACTTTGGAACACACACACACACACACACACACACACACACCACACACACACACGCACACACACACGCACACGCACACGCACACGCACACGCACACGCACACGCACACGCACACGCACACGCACACGCACACGCACACGCACACGCACACGCACACGCAACACACACACACACACACACACACACACACACACACATGTATCGTCATATAGGCCAATTTCTGTAATTAGTGTGATAGCTAAAATTTTTTGAAAACTTTAATTAAAAACAAAATTGTAGATTATTTTTTCCAAAAGTCGCTTTTTTCTCGTAATCAGTATGGGTTCCTTCCTGGAAGAGGAACCGGATTTAGCAGTTGAAAGACATATTAGCTCGATTGTCAATGCGTCAGATAAATATAAATATACAGTGGCTGTTTACCTTGACTTTCAAAAAGGCTTTCGATGTACTAGACATAGACATTTTATTAGATAAATTTCAGATACTATGGTTTTGGTGGTTTGGCTCTCACATGGTTGAAATCTTTTTGTAAGGGGAGGAAGCAGGTTGTTAAGATTAATAATGTTATGAGTGATCCCTTAGAATTGTACTTTGGCACAGCTCAGGGTGGAGTTTTAGGGCCGATTATTTTTTTAGTTTATATAAATGACCTGTTAGACTTGGAGATGTATTCAATCCATGTATGCCTATGCTGACGACACTGCACTTGTGTGCTCTGCCTATAATAGGCAATCACTGCAGATAAAAATTAGAAAGTGATCTGCATAAGGTTTCACAATGGTTGTCATCTAATCGACTTTTGATAAATTCCTCTAAATCTAAAATGTATAGTTTTTTTTGATTATCACCTCACCAATGAGCAACATAGGCATGAGTTTAATTTATTTTGTCATAAGCATCAGTGTATTTATAGTTGTACTTGTAGTAATATTGAGGTAGTAGATTATGTTAATTATTTAGGGCTGTACATAGATAAACGCCTTAGATGGGACCATCACATAGACTTTCTGTCCAAAAAGTTGAGAAAGGTTAATTATGTACTCTACCACTTAAAAAATTTTGTAAGAAGCGACCAATTAAAAAATATGTTTACCTTTCATGGTTTGAGAGTCTCATTAGGTTCGGATTGATTCACTATGGTGGAAACTTATATTACCTATCTAAATAGTGTAATTATGAATCAAAGACATGCCTTAAGATTAATATACAATGTAAAAGACGCGATGCCATGGACAGGATGAGCTACCTTTTTTCCGAAAATAATATTTTAACCTTTAAACAGCTACACCAATACTCTGTAATACTGTTTGTTCAAAAGTTTATTGGTCAATTTGAATTTAGGGAAAATAACAGGAGTGACAAGATTAGTCAGAATTTATTACTAAACTTCCGTTTTGTAACCAAGGAAATCGAGTCGGCATCAATTTTGTTACATAGGTCATAAAAATATACAACAATTTCTTGCTGCATTGTGAGCAGAGCATTATTTTTGAAAAGAAACCTAAGGTAAAATTAAAAGCTCTGGAATATGTCAAGAACTTGCCTCTTGATTGATAAAATAATTGTTTTTGCTATATAGTATATAGTTGTGAATGTTATCTTATTGTAATGTGTATATATATATTTATTTATTATATAGCTATTTATTGCACTCGTATTGTCGCTATGTCTGGCCTGGTTGACGCTCTGTATCTGTATTATAGTTTAATTTTGTTGATTTATTGTTATGTCATTGATCTGTAAATGTATACATTTATTTATTTATATGGATTGTTAATATATTTATTTATTTAAATTGTTAATATGTTTTTGATTATATTAATTGTTATTATATTTATTTATATGGATTGTTAATATATTTATTTATTTGAATTGTTAATATGTTTTTGATTATATTAATTGTTATTATATTTATTTATCTAGGTTGTTAATATATTTATTTATTTGAATTGTTAATATGTTTTTGATTATATTGATTGTTATTATATTTATTTATCCAAGTTATTAATATATTTATTTATGTAGATTGTTAATATGTTTTTGACTAAATTAATTGTTATTATATTTATTTATCTAAGTTGTTAATGTATGTTTTGCTGATATGAATTATTATTGGATTTATTTATCAAAGTTATTAATATATTAATTAGTATGCATTGTTAATGTAATGATCTGTAAAATTATGAATTTGGATAATTATGCATGAAATGTAATATGTGTTTTTTCGCTCTAAATGTAACGGTATGTAGTGTGATGATTAGTCAAATTAAATAAGGATCTAGGCACCAATGCTCCCCCGCACGCGCAGTTCTGCGCCTTGGGGGATAAAAGTGTATGTATGACATTGTACTGTATTTTTTCCTGAATAAAGTGATTTTGAACTTTGAACTTTGAACTTTGAACACACACACACACACACACACACACACACACACGCACGCACACGCACACGCACACGCACACGCACACGCACACGCACACGCACACGCACACGCACACGCACACGCACACGCACACGCACACGCACACGCACACGCACACGCACACGCACACGCACACGCACACGCACACGCACACGCACACGCACACGCACACGCACACGCACACACACACACACACACACACCACACACACACACACACACATGTATCGTCATATAGGCCAATTTCTGTAATTAGTGTGATAGCTAAAATTTTTGAAACTTTAATTAAAAACAAAATTGTAGATTATTTTTTCCAAAAGTCGCTTTTTTCTCGTAATCAGTATGGGTTCCTTCTGGAAGAGGAACCGATTTAGCAGTTGAAAGACATATTAGCTCGATTGTCAATGCGTCAGATAAATATAAATATATATAGTGGCTGTTTACCTTGACTTTCAAAAGGCTTTCGATGTACTAGACATAGACATTTTATTAGATAAATTCAGATACTATGGTTTTGGTGGTTTGGCTCTCACATGGTTGAAATCTTTTTGTAAGGGGAGGAAGCAGGTTGTTAAGATTAATAATGTTATGAGTGATCCCTTAGAATTGTACTTTGGCACAGCTCAGGGTGGAGTTTTAGGGCCGATTATTTTTTTAGTTTATATAAATGACCTGTTAGACTTGGAGATGTATTCATCCATGTATGCCTATGCTGACGACACTGCACTTGTGTGCTCTGCCTATAATAGGCAATCACTGCAGATAAAAATTAGAAGTGATCTGCATAAGGTTTCACAATGGTTGTCATCTAATCGACTTTTGATAAATTCCTCTTAAATCTAAATGTATAGTTTTTTTTGATTATCCACCTCACCAATGAGCAACATAGGCATTGAGTTTAATTTATTTTGTCATAAGCATCAGTGTATTTATAGTTGTACTTGTAGTAATATTGAGGGTAGTAGATTATGTTAATATATTTAGGGCTGTACATAGATAAACGCCTTAGATGGGACCATCACATAGACTTTCTGTCCAAAAAGTTGAGAAAGGTTAATTATGTACTCTACCACTTAAAAAATTTTGTAAGAAGCGGACCAATTAAAAAATGTTTACCTTCATGGTTTGAGAGTCTCATTAGGTTCGGATTGATTCACTATGGTGGAACTTATATTACCTATCTAAATAGTGTAATTATGAATCAAAGACATGCCTTAAAGATTAATATACAATGTAAGACGCATGGACAGGATGAGCTACCTTTTTTCCGAAAATATATTTTAACCTTTAAACAGCTACACCAATACTCTGTAATACTGTTTGTTCAAAAGTTTATTGGTCAATTTGAATTTAGGGAAAATAACAGAGTGACAAGATCTAGTCAGAATTATATTACTAAAACTTCCGTTTGTAACCAAGGAATCGAGTCGGCATCAATTTTGTTACATAGGTCCTAAAAATATACAACAATTTCTTGCTGCATTGTGAGCAGAGCATTATTTTTGAAAAGAAACCTAAGGTTAAAATTAAAAGCTCTGGAATATGTCAAGAACTTGCCTCTTGATTGATAAAATAATTGTTTTTGCTATATAGTATTATAGTTGTGAATGTTATCTTATTGTAATGTGTATATATATATTTATTTATTATATAGCTATTTATTGCACTCGTATTGTCGCTATGTCTGGCCTGGTTGACGCTCTGTATCTGTATTATAGTTTAATTTTGTTGATTTTATTGTTATGTCATTGATCTGTAAATGTATATACATTTATTTATTTATATGGATTGTTAATATATTTATTTATTTAAATTGTTAATATGTTTTTGATTATATTAATTGTTATTATATTTATTTATATGGAATTGTTAATATATTTATTTATTTGAATTGTTAATATGTTTTTGATTATATTAATTGTTATTATATTTATTTATCTAGGTTGTTAATATATTTATTTATTTGAATTGTTTAATATGTTTTTGATTATATTGATTGTTATTATATTTATTTATCCAAGTTATTAATATATTTATTTATGTAGATTGTTAATATGTTTTTGACTAAATTAATTGTTATTATATTTATTTATCTAAGTTGTTAATGTATGTTTTGCTGATATGAATTATTATTGGATTTATTTATCAAAGTTATTAATATATTAATTAGTATGCATTGTTAATGTAATGATCTGTAAAATTATGAATTTGGATAATTATGCATGAAATGTAATATGTGTTTTTTCGCTCTAAATGTAACGGTATGTAGTGTGATGATTAGTCAAAATTAAATAAGGATCTAGGCACCAACTGCTCCCCCGCACGCGCAGTTCTGCGCCTTGGGGGATAAAAGTGTATGTATGACATTGGTACTGTATTTTTTCCTGAGAATAAAGTGATTTTGAACTTTGAACTTTGAACTTTGAACACACAAACACACACACACACGCACACACGCACACGCACACGCACACGCACACGCACACGCACACGCACACGCACACGCACACGCACACGCACACGCACACGCACACGCACACGCACACGCACACGCACACGCACACGCACACACACACACACACACACACACACACACACACACATGTATCGTCATTATAGGCCAATTTCTGTAATTAGTGTGATAGCTAAAATTTTTGAAAACTTTAATTAAAAACAAAATTGTAGATTATTTTTTCCAAAAGTCGCTTTTTTCTCGTAATCAGTATGGGTTCCTTCCTGGAAGAGGAACCCGATTTAGCAGTTGAAAGACATATTAGCTCGATTGTCAATGCGTCAGATAAATATAAATATACAGTGGCTGTTTACCTTGACTTTCAAAAGGCTTTCGATGTACTAGACATAGACATTTTATTAGATAAATTCAGATACTATGGTTTTGGTGGTTTGGCTCTCACATGGTTGAAATCTTTTTGTAAGGGGAGGAAGCAGGTTGTTAAGATTATATAATGTTATGAGTGATCCCTTAGAATTGTACTTTGGCACAGCTCAGGGTGGAGTTTTAGGGCGATTATTTTTTTAGTTTATATAAATGACCTGTTAGACTTGGAGATGTATTTCATCCATGTATGCCTATGCTGACGACACTGCACTTGTGTGCTCTGCCTTATAATAGGCAATCACTGCAGATAAAAAATTAGAAGTGATCTGCATAAGGTTTCACAATGGTTGTCATCTAATCGACTTTTGATAAATTCCTCTAAATCTAAATGTATAGTTTTTTTTGATTTATCACCTCACCAATGAGCAACATAGGCATGAGTTTAATTTATTTTGTCATAAGCATCAGTGTATTTATAGTTGTACTTGTGTAGTAATATTGAGGTAGTAGATTATGTTAAATATTTAGGGTGTACATAGATAAACGCCTTAGATGGGGACCATCACATAGACTTTCTGTCCAAAAAGTTGAGAAAGGTTAATTATGTACTCTACCACTTAAAAAAAATTTTGTAAGAAGCGAACCAATTAAAAAATGTTTACCTTTCATGGTTTGAGAGTCTCATTAGGTTCGGATTGATTCACTATGGTGGAACTTATATTACCTATCTAAATAGTGTTAATTATGAATCAAAGACATGCCTTAAGATTAATATACAATGTAAGACGCATGGACAGGATGAGCTACCTTTTTTCCGAAAAATAATATTTTAACCTTTAAACAGCTACACCAATACTCTGTAATACTGTTTGTTTCAAAAGTTTATTGGTCAATTTGAATTTAGGGAAAATAACAGAGTGACAAGATCTAGTCAGGAATTTATTACTAAAACTTCCGTTTGTAACCAAGGAATCGAGTCGGCATCAATTTTGTTACATAGGTCCTAAAATATACAACAATTTCTTGCTGCATTGTGAGCAGAGCATTATTTTTGAAAAGAAACTAAGGTAAAATTAAAAGCTCTGGATATGTCAAGAACTTGCCTCTTGATTGATAAAATAATTGTTTTTGTTATATAGTATATAGTTGTGGAATGTTATCTTATTGTAATGTGTATATATATATTTATTTATTATATAGCTATTTATTGCACTCGTATTGTCGCTATGTCTGGCTGGTTGACGCTCTGTATCTGTATTATAGTTTATTTTTTGTTGATTTATTGTTATGTCATTGATCTGTAAATGTATACATTTATTTATTTATATGGATTGTTAATATATTTATTTATTTAAATTGTTAATATGTTTTTGATTATATTAATTATTATTATATTTATTTATATGGATTGTTAATATATTTATTTATTTGAATTGTTAATATGTTTTTGATTATATTAATTGTTATTTTATTTATTTATCTAGGTTGTTAATATATTTATTTATTTGAATTGTTAATATGTTTTTGATTATATTGATTGTTATTATATTTATTTATCCAAGTTATTAATATATTTATTTATGTAGATTGTTAATATGTTTTTGACTAAATTAATTGTTATTATATTTATTTATCTAAGTTGTTAATGTATGTTTTGCTGATATGAATTATTATTGGATTTATTTATCAAAGTTATTAATATATTAATTAGTATGCATTGTTAATGTAATGATCTGTAAAATTATGAATTTGGATAAATTATGCATGAAATGTAATATGTGTTTTTTCGCTCTAAATGTAACGGTATGTAGTGTGATGATTAGTCAAATTAAATAAGGATCTAGGCACCAACTGCTCCCCCGCACGCGCAGTTCTGCGCCTTGGGGGATAAAAGTGTATGTATGACATTGTACTGTTATTTTTTCCTGAATAAAGTGATTTTGAACTTTGAACTTTGAACTTTGAACACACACACACACACACACACGCACACGCACACGCACACGCACACGCACCACGCACACGCACACGCACACGCACACGCACACGCACACGCACACGCACACGCACACACGCACACGCACACGCACACGCACACGCACACGCACACGCACACGCACACGCACACGCACACGCACACGCACACGCACACGCACACGCACACGCACACGCACACGCACACGCACACGCACACGCACACGCACACACACACACACACACACACAACACACACTCGAATCGTATGGGACAGTCTAGACGGGATTCGTGGAAGTGCAAGAGTTGTACTGGCAAGGCGAAAGTAACCAAGGATACTGGTAAGGATAATATAAGTAGGGAACAGATTAGTAAACTGCATGAAGAGTTTCTGAATAAAATGGAAAAACACTATTAAGCAACAGTTTGCTGAGTATGGGAAACAGTTTAATAAACAGTTAGAAGAAGTTCAAAAATCCTTAGAATATTTTTCTGGCAAAATAGATGAGTATGAAGCAACTCAAAAAGCTGTTAACACTCAAATGAAGGACTTTACACGAAATTTGCACTGATTTACAGAGGGAAAACCAACAATTAAAAAAAGGACCTGGCTTCTTATAAACTTCAGATGGAAAATCTAGAACAGTACAACCAGGAATAAAAACGTTCAAATTGAGGGAATACCAGAAGCATTGACGAGAAAAACTGAATATTGTAATTAACAAACTTTGCAGAGGTAGCTAGTGTCAACATTAACCCGGACACTGATGTGCAGGCTGTGCATCGTATACCAACTAGGCGTGTGAAAAGGGTCCTAGGCCTATTATTGTGCAGTTTGTAAACAGGCAGGTGCGTGACAATCTATTGGCAAAGTGCAAGAAACTGCGAATTAAATCGACTGAATTTGTTGCGAACGTACCGGATTTACTAACGTATATGTGAATGCCCATCTGACACCTTTCAACAAAGAAACTACTCTACCAGGCGAAAAAAACTAAGGGGATCATGGATGGAAGTTTGTTTGGACTGTTGAAGGAAAGGTTTTTGCGAAACAGACAGAGGATGACAAAAGAGTGCACGTTGCTTCCCTGGACCAGGTTGAGAAACTTATCGCAGGTGGTCATAAGTAATTTTAAGTGTTTAATGTTGTTTGTATTTTTTTCCATCAAATAATAATAAAGTTGGTTAACAACTTGAGAGGAAAATTTAACATTTTTAATTTAAATATTCGAAGTCTGCGGAGACACTTTGATGAACTGTGCATATATCTAAACGGACTTTCATCAACTTACAATATAATAGTATTAACGGAGGTGTGGATCAAGAGCGGGGAAGAAGACAAGTACCAGATACCGGGATACGACATGATACTACAGCAAGGACAGAGAATCAATCAGGTGGTGTCGTTATCTACGTGGACTCTGACCTCCAATACTCGCACCGGCTCATCTCTTGTTCTACTGCAGAAATAGTTCATATAGATTTTAACGTTACCATCAACAATAATTCTTTAAGTATAACACTTTTTGGGGTTTATCGAAATTGTAAATATACATTTAAGGAATTTTAAAAATGATTTTATAAATATATTACAGACAACAAACGACCCTACTATAATTATAGGAGATATGAATAAATATGTTTAATGAAAGAGGGGGGTTCAGCCATAGATATTTAAAAGTATTTCATCATATGGATTTCAAAGCTTAGTGAATGAACCAACTAGAGTTTTTAATAATTACTGAAACATGTATTGACCATTTGCTGTTAAGAAATTCAAAAAATTTAAACTATAAAAAGTAATGTATGTCAAATTGGAAATAACCGATCACTTTGCTCTCAGTCTCACTTTGTTTGTGTGTAGTAAATACGTTAAATAAATTAAAGTTTGTTAAGGCTCTGGATCAGAAGCTTTTTTTGTAGACAATTAAATTTAGCTGATTGGAATCCGGTGTACAATGAAAATTAATGTAAATAAGTGTGTACAAAATTTTTATACGATATATAATAATTGTTATAATAATGCTTGTTTTTTGAAAAAACTTAATAGTAAGAGTAGAAAAAGAAAGGAGTGGATTTCAGATCGCCTTATTTCTTTAATAAACAGAAAGAATAAATTGTTTGTTATGTACAATAACGATAGAAGTAATTTGGTTTTAAGGTCAGAGTATAAGAGGTATGCAAAAAATGTAACAAAGCAAATTAAAAAGGAAAAGTTAAATTATTTCTCTTCATTAATAGATCAGTGTCAAGGAGATTCAAAAAAGTACTGGAATGTTATTAAAAAAATTATTAAAAGAAAGAAAAATTTCCTTAGACAGTATAAAAAATTAATGATAGTTTGGTAAAAGGTGGTAGATAATGAAAAAATTGTTGCTGACGCATTTAATTCATATTTTACAACTATTATTTTCATCTCTGAAGCATGACGCTTTTGGATGTGACATGTTTAAAAGAGAACAATGAATTATATTTTTGAGGACCTGTTTGTTAATTTCGAATGTACATATGATGAATTATTAAAAGCCATTGAACAAATAAAAAATAAGCCTAGTTGTGGCGTTGATGGAATCGGCATTGGTACAATAAAGCAAAATGTAAATCTCTTTGCGCCATTACTCCACAGTATATTTGTCAAGTCTTTGGATCAGGGAATAGTTCCTATAGAGTTTAAAACTGCATCAGTTGTGCCGATTTATAAGACAGGTGATCAATCACTTTTTTCCTCGTACCGCCCTGTATCTGTTATAAGCACTGTGGCGAAGATTTTTGAGAGTATAATTAAAAAGCAGTTACTAAATTATTTCCACAATAGATCTTTTGTTCTCCAGTAATCAATTTGGGTTTTTTGCCGGGTAGAGGTACGGATTTAGCAATAGAAAAGCACGTCAATAGTATAAGTGCATCTACAGACAAAAGTATGTATACATTAGCTGTTTATCTGGACTTCCAGAGAGCATTTGATGTATTAGACATAGACATTTTAATATATAAATTTAGAAAACATGGCATTGGAGGTGCAGCACTGGCATGGTTGGATTCATTTTGCAGGGGTAGAAGGCAGGTTGTGAAAATAAATAAATGTTATAGTGATGTGTTGGAGCTACGGTACGGAACAGCTCAAGGAGGGGGTATTAGGACCAATTATTTTTTTGATTTACATTAATGATCTTTTGAATATTGACCTTCACTCATCTGTGTTTGCCTATGCGGACGACACAGCACTTGTATGCTCTGCCTATAATAGGCAATCACTGCAATATAAAATAAACAGTGATCTAGGAAAAATATCTCAATGGCTAATTAGCAATAAATTATTGATAAATACCAGTAAAATCAAAGTGTATAATGTTTTTTTGACTACTGTGAAACTAAGGAAAATCTTTCAAATGTTTTCAAACTGTTTTGCCACGTGCATCATTGTATTTTACGGTTGTTCTTGTTCTTGTATTGAGGTAGTTTGAGTTTGTAAGATATCTGGGGATTTACATTGATCAATTTTTAAAATGGAGACAGCATGTGAATATTTTATCAAAAAGATGAGAAAAATAACTTATGCACTATATCATTTAAAAGGATACTTAAAGGAAGATCAATTAAAGCAGATTTATATTTCTTGGTTTGAGAGTGTATTGAGATATGGAATTGTACATTTTGGAGGTACCTACCCAACCATTTTAAAGCCAGTTGTAATGAATCAAAGGCACGCCTTACGAATTATCTATAATATCAAACATAATGATAGATTAAGCTTATATATTCGCTGAGAAAAATATTTTGACATTTGAACAGTTAAATAAATATTCAGTGGTTATGTACATTCAGAAATATTTACAAAACTTTGAGTTTTAAACAGCAAAATAGATTTACTAGGTCAGGTCAGTTTATGTCAATATCAGTTCCGTTTTTAGTCAAAAAGAAGTTAGCAAGGCATCAATTTTATAGCATGGGTCCAGCCAATTATAACAAGTTTAATAATATTTTGTGGGAATGATATTCTTTTTGAGAAAAAAAACAATAAAGTAAAAATGAAATTGTTAGAATTTGTTCATATGTAATGTTTATTTATACACACAAATTAACTTATTATTATCATGTTGTATTGTTGCTGTTTTTGCTGTTATATTGTTTTTAATTTATATTGTTATTGTTATGAATTTATATTATTATTATGTTATGAATTTATATAGTTATTGTTATGAAGTTATATTGTTATTGTTAATAATTTATATTGTTATTGTTAATAATTTATATTGTTATTGTTATGAATTTATATAGTTATTTATGTTTAAGTTAAATGTTATTGTTGTATTTTTCTTATAACTATTACTTTGTTGTTATTTGCTTTGTTTATGGTTCAGGTGGTATAATTGAAAAAGAAAATATTTAAATGATAAAATTATCTATGTTTATGATTATAAAAATAGGGTATGAAATATTTAGTGACTATAGACTGCTGCCAAGATACAATTAGCATTAAAATTAAATAAGAATGGCCAACTGTATTCCCGCACGCGCCGTACGTGGTGCATTGGGAATGATTGATGTAAACTGTGTTCTGTATTGTATTGAATAAAGGATTTTTGAACTTGAACTTGAACTTGAACACACACACACACACACACACACACACACACACACACACACACACACACACACACACACACACACACACAAACTTCTTTTAAAAATATTAATCAGAAGTCAATGGTTGTTTCTTTTGTGAAGGAGTGAAGGTTACATATTATTTTATTATATATTATTATTACACAGTTTTATATTATAAGGTTACACATTACAATATATATGTAAAACGAGCAATTTGTATTTTTGTATCAGAATTACACAATTATTTGTGATGTGAGTATTTTTTATATGCTACTGGTAATATTGAAAATCTCAGGATTATCAACTGTGGAAGCGTCTGGAAAAAAAAGATAACGATGTAATATATTTATATCAGCATTTTCCAAGAATATGTTCTGGCTTGAATTTGCATACATGTTTCAAGATGGCCTACGCCTACATAATTGACAGTTAAATGAAAGAACCCCACTTGAAAATGTAATTCCACGTTTTAAGTATTTGTTCCCATTACTCGTATGTCATGAAATATTTTGTAACTTTTAATGTATTTCTTCCTTTTTACAAACAATTTCTCTTGAAAAGAGATTATAATAGTCCAAACTAATTTGCATTTATTTACATTGGCTTTTCAATTATTCATCGGGATTTAAACCACTTTCAAATATCTTTCTATTCATTTCATACCAATTACTTGAAGGTAGTTTTAATGACTTTCAATACATTATACGTTTAAGATAGTAACCTGAAAAAATCAAAGCAAGGAGAATAAAGAAGTGGAAGAAACTTTTATAAACACACATAGTCGGGCTCGCTGAGTTATATAACTCAATTTCAACTTTTCCTGTTACCCTTGGTGTTATATACATCTCAATAGGAAACTAGGTTAAAGCAATTTGTTGATCCTTTCTATGAATCTAACCCATAGACTTACTAACTGCATTTAACTTTCAGCCTGAAAGAGATATCATTATTATTTTATTGCGCCCCTATTTTTATTATAGGCCAATATAAAAATATTTTCTTTAATCAATGTGTGGATCTGATCAGTGTGAGTATAAATAATTACCAATGTATAAATAGATCGTCCTTTTGGCTCAGTCGGAAGAAGTATATAGATTTTGTAGCAATCGAAATCTATATATTTCATTCCGTAAGCATAACATCCTCCATGCTATTTCTTGAGCTGGGCAGAAAATTTGATAGCTTTTCGACATTAATTTTAAAGATGAGTGCCAAGGACGGTGCAAAATATCAGTTATGACAAAGAATGACCCGGACTCCATCCACCCCACTAGCATCAAAAGTTAAAGAAAACTTCTTAGCGGATGCATTGGTGAACAGTCTGAATTTTAATCATACGTTCAAACAAAAATTCATATCTTGAAACATAAAAAAGTTTTTATTACAAAATGTTTAGGAACTCGTAACCAGAACCGGAACACTTACCAGCCTTATACTTACTATCTTTTCCAAAATCCTCTGTTTATAACATACTCGCCTTCGGCTCGGACTGCTGGAGAGAGTGTAAGAGAATTTCGGGGGTAAGAAGTATTTGGTGATAGGTTAAATCCGAGGATCAGATTTTCCCGAGAAATAAAAGTAGGCTGTATATTGTTAATTTTCTGGATTTATCCAAAGTTTAGACTTTGAGGCCGTATGACAATTTAACCTTTTGGCCACAGGAAAAAAGACTAGACTTTTGTAGCAAATTTCATTTTATTCTGCTATTAGAGTTGAGGTAAGGCATGTAGTTTGCTCGGTACAGAGCTTGGGAATAAAGACTGCACCGGTCAGCCCCTATGATTTGTGTAGAGTAGGGGGATTATCTGGCAATGGGGGGGAGATAATGTTACGGGGTTAAAATCACGTGGTTATTTTCCGGAGGGTGATGTGTATGGTATGAGAATAAGTAGACAATTATCTTTATCAGCACAATAAGGTGGCCAGAGGGCAGTTCACATAGGTGATTATGTGGCTGTACCAGAGATGTCTGTTATGAGAATAAATATACAGTAATATTTATGAGCAGAACAAGTTTATCAGTGAATTTAATTCAATCAGTGTAGAATTTGGAAATACCGGAGAGATATCCAGAAGAGGGGGGGGGGATAAAATTACCAGATTTGAAAGAATGGAGGTTTCTTTCCTGGAGGGAGTTGGGTCAGTTATACGAATAAGTAGGTCAGTATGACAAGTAGTATCTTGAAAGTGTTTATTCAATCCCCTCAATTACTCTGGAGTATATTCCTGAAGTGATTTAACAATAAACAACTTTTAGGTGAGCACAAATAAAATGTTCTCTTTTACTATCTACTAGTGACGATTCACTTACGCTCAGCAATTTCCGGGGAGGAAGTTTACAGTCATTGATCTGTGTCGTGTTAACGTGGCACTTAAGTAACATACCAAATTTGTATGTACATAGCTCAGATCGTTCTCGAGATATCGTGCGGGATGAGAAAGTAAAAGATCGCTGGATATTCAACTATGTAAATACTATGTGGCCTAACCAGATATAGGACAAAAAGTTACGAATTTTGCAGTTCATTTCATTCCCCACCATTTATTTTGTGTTAGATTCAAGCTACACTAACAGTTTATATGCTACAAAGCTTCCAATAAAAGTCTGCACGGAAAATTTGGCAAATGTGGGAAAATTTTCAACTTAGCAGCAGTTTTTTTTCCGTTTAACGAATAGGAAGATGTAGAAAAAAAACCATCCCACTTATTTTTTTCTAGACATAATAATTTTCTGGAACCGTTTAAATCGAGATGTATAGCTATGACCAATGGTTCGGCCGCTATCCGGCTCAAATTATTATTTTTAAGTGAAAATAACTGGTATTTAAACCATGCAAAGGTTTTGACGCCTAACCATAAGAGATAGGACAAAAGTCAACAGACCTTTTTGTTGCTTACTTCATTCCTCACGAACTATATTTCATCAGATTCGAGATAACTCTGACGCTTCGTCCGCTATCAGGCGTTAATCTTGGAGGCAAAAAATGCCTACAAGGGTCAAATTGTGGGAAATGTTGCGATTTTTCTTTTTAGGTGTTAAAAGTAATAATATCTGATTTTCAGACTTTTCTTGTTGGTTAAACAGCAAATTTCTGGTTTCTAGAACCTTTAGAAGTATGTTAGAATTTGTATCTATATTGGTGGGTGAGTTAGTCAGATAGTTTCACTTGCAGTTGTGTAAGTATTTAGATATATAAACTTTGGAGCGGGTGTTGTTTTTGGGTTCTGGGGGTAATAATGTTCGATCAAGTTATGTAAAAATGTTGCTTATTAAATGGCACCATGAGTACAATTGAAATAGACCGATTTTGTGTACAAATTTACCTAATAACTAATAGCTAAGTATATTCGTAACATGCAAACACACATACACAGTTGTATGCAGTATAAAAGAGTAACGTTTATGTTAGAAGTATCCCTCCGAAAGATAATCATTTTAGCAATTACCAAGAACGTTTTTCTTAATGTATACTTTATGTATATTTAAGAATAAATACCTGTTATACAGAGTGGTTTAACTAAATGGGCCACCATTGCGATCTGGGAATTATGAGCCTAACTTCAAACTTTAAATAGGCAACCTTTCCTTGCTTTTATAGAAATTTGAAAATAAGTATTTCAAACTTTTTAACACAGCAACATTTTTTGTTTCTTATGGAACATCCTGTTATTGCAATCATTGTAATACTATTTTATTCTTGGCACATTTTTATATTTTCCATAATAACTGAGATATTAGAGCTCATAATCTTAAGATTAATTGTGGAGTTTAAGATTGAAAAAACTAATTTGAGATAACTAATGGTATTGAGATATTTTATAATTGAGAAAATGGAAAGGAGATTAGAGCGTTTTCATTCCTTCAATGGCTAAGAATAGAAAATAACGCTCTACCCACAAAACGTTTTTACTTTTAGTAGTTATAAACAATTCTATTTAAAAATGTGTTTCTTAATACTAAACTATTCTAACCAATTTGGCTGTCAGATTTATAATTTTCATGATCCCAATGGTAACCCATTTAATAAAACCACCCTGTATAGTAGTAGAACACGTGGCGTGTAAGGACAATAAGATGTTTAGTAATATAAAGTAGACACACCAATTAGTGAAGGAACTGCGGACCTGTCAGGGATGGGTGGAGGGGGGCAAGTTAAGCCCCATGATGTGACAAGGCTTTCAGCCACTCAGAGAGTATTGTACTCACCTACCGTGTTTTATAGCAATGTTCCACGTTCTCTTCATAATTTACACAGGAATAAAGATGGTTTATCTTCAAAGGTGATAGCCTTTTCAAGCAGTAAATATTCTTTTCTGTAATAATTAGATTTGAAAGAAGACTGGATATATTAAATAAGCATTACAAACATTTCTTATAAGTTCAAAATTGTGTAAAATTAGTCCCATCCCGTTGAAACCATTCCGTTAGTAAATAAAACTTGTAAAATTGTTGTACATTATATAACAATATAATTCCACTACAAAATTATCTGTAATATAGTACACCTGGTGTAATTAGAACACCTTTTTATTTAGATTGCACTTTATTGGCGTAGAATCAACCTTTCCCACCATAGTTACGTTATGTGAACTAAACTCGGCTGCTTCACCGTGCTTTGGGATCGTGTCTAAAACATCTTAGTGCTTTCAATTGTGCACTTGATGAGACAACGAGAACACTCTTCAAATATATTGCTCTTGATATTGTAGTCTATGTGTCTCAGATGTCTAATCGATACATAGAGTACATTTTGAGCTTCTTTGCCGTCGAGTTCTTTGTAATCTCTTCAGACAGAATAATCCAGATTCCAATAATTAAGTCTATTACAAGGTCAGATTTCAGATGCTGAATTAAGCGGGAAGTTAAATAGAGCTGAACTCGACATTCGCTCTTAATGAACCATTCCCACCATAACTACGTTATGTGTTTTAAAGACACATGGTTGTATTTTTCCCTTTTCTAGAAGCGCAGCAGTTACAAAGACTACCAAACTTTGAAGTTGATGGATAGTTAAATTAGCTCTTCTGACATTACCTGGTTTTCATAAATGAAATATGAGGATTAAAACATTGGAGCAGGCGTGTAAGGATAATTCTTGGAAAAATCATTGTTGAAACTGATATTAAACTGATGGTACGTCAAGTAGATCTAAAATAGTGAGTTTGTTCGGTTTTCTAAAAGAGGATTATTTATTTTTATTGTATGGTAAACGTTTTTATTTTTAATATTGGACCGAAAATGTATATTAGGAAAAGGAAAGGACTTCTTACGTGACTTGAATGTATACATAAGATTCTGATATAGATCTTATTTGACACATATTTGATTGTGTCCAGCTCTTCTTTTACTTTAATTGATTTAGGAAGCAGTAAAGGGTTGTTGGTTAGTTAAATTCATTGAACATAGTCTCTATGATATCTTCGTGTTGCATAGATAAGAAGATTTCCAAATGTTACGAAAGTGTTCAGAAAATAATCGTGCTTTATTAAAATCTGTTTTTTTTTTATAATTTTGTAACCAATTTGCAATCTGCGATAAAAGGGAAATGCGGAGAACGATAAACTATAAATTTATTGTCATGTCATAAGCTACTGTCATTAATTACTAATTCGAACGTATCAGTTGTATTGTACCTTTTTAAACTAGGGTATTTATATTTTTAGCCTAGCCAATCATCGATTGATGACTTGTTTATCAGTTCGTAGAGGGATTCTCTGATACTTTACATTATCTGGTTCTACATTTATCTTTAATACCTACGTAAATTTTAAGAGATTTTATATTATTTAAAGTAATTAGAAACGTTCTGGAGATTGCCAATATAAGCACTAAATTGGTTTATTTGATATGATTGCTTTATTTGGTATTTATTGCATAGTTCAGTTTATAATTTTAATAGCATAACTCACAATCATCCAAACCAATGATCAGTGATACTAGTTTATGTGCCAAAGGTGATGGCTGGAAGTTTAAAATGAAGGTAATAGGATCGTGATAAGAGGGCAACTCAGTGAGATTGTTCACTATGATTTATAATGTTGAAGTCTATTTTTAAATAGTATAACACAATTTTGAAAATATTGTTCGCTTTGAAGGTACTTTTCGAAAATATTCATTTATAATATGCAGCAGTTCAATCTATTTCGTTAGTTTTTCTGGTAGTTTTAAAATTGTCCACTGTCCTACAGAATTCCAATTTCCTACAGGTGCAACTAAAAAAAAAAACATTTGGATTTCCCAGACAAACTAATTGTATATATCTTTAAAACAGCTTAAAAATCTACATTATTAGAATGTTATACAGACATTTTAAAGAACACATTTTAGGTCTAAAATGTCTGAGATATCGGTGTAACAAGAAACCTGCTTGTCAATGTCTGGATCTAACCGAATGTATATCCCAGCTGTGAGAACTTTCTAGATCAGATACATGACATGAATACCACTTTTGCTCAATACCCACATCTCTACATCGCTTCTCGAGTTTTTTTCCAGTTACTGGTCTCAATGTTAAAAAATTTTGATTAGTTATAATAAAAAAATATCACTGTGTTTAAAATCTATAAAATTTTTAATCTTTCAGCAGCATTGCCAAAAATTTGTTTTAATAAAGCGAAAATAAAAGGAAATATTGTTGTTATATACCCTGCATCATGATAGGATTGATAAATAGAAAGAAAAGGTGAGTTGAGATACGACTGGTTAGTTCTGATCTCCTAGTACAACAGCAGGATGTTTCCTTAACATTCCACCGAGCTGCTGAGGTCGGTGGTAACTCCACTGCTTGACATCTAATTAGCTCCTTTGTCTCTGGAGAGTTAAAAAGCAACGTGATATTCTGTTTTTTCTGACCATTCCCTGATTTCTTAAGAGGGTGTGGTGCTGTTGACAATGTGTTACGTGACATCAGAGTATTTCTAAGGCAGGTAATTAATAAAAACGAATACAGACATATTTCTTAAGGTTTATTTGAAGGCTAAGGTGTAAATGTATGTATGTAAATGTAAATAGCTTTCCTTATGATAAGTAATTCTTTGTGTGAAATATATGCACTGACGATAATGCATTATATTAGACGTACAGGAGAGGCAAGGCAAGATGAGTGTCGCAATAAGGAGTGCAAAATTGGAAAACTAAATGTGGTGTACAGTATACAATAATTGTTTACAAAATTGATCTTTCTTAGTGCTTCGCTTTTTTGTTTCAAGTCAAAAATGGTGTCACCATAATAAAACATTCATAATATAATAAAACTTAATATTATGAAATGTAATACTAATATAAAATGTGTATAGTATATCTTATCAAATAATATTGTATAAAACGAGACGGAAATTCAATAATTGTTATTGAACGCACTCGTATACCATCAATTGCAATAGTTACATTTGAATCCTGCATAGTATATTATGCATTACTAAATTCAGAAGGTGAAATGATTCGGAAAGAGAGTTTGTTCATGTCTTGTTCGAATCATCACGTTTGTTAGTATATTAAAAATTAGTGTACCCATAATGATGTTGTAATTATTTTGAAATCACTCTAATCAGATTTAATTAGTAAATATTTAATTAGATACACGCGTATGAATTTTTGTTCAACAGAGATTTCAATCCCATCTGCGATTTCTATATGTTCTGAATTTCATTGTAAATTATGATAGCGTTTCAAAAATTGAAAATTTTACTATATTTCAATTTTCAAGAAGAGTTTCACTATTTCATAACTCCTCAATACCTCTCATTATACTTACGTTATTTAATCATTGTTTACTTGGTTTTAAAAATCAAACAATATCATGAATGTAATGTTTATATATTTTTAAAACAGAACCCTCCTTAAAATTGATTAGTGGAACGAACTAATCACATTTAATACAGTTTTTCCCTCGGAAAAAAATTAATTGAAACGTGTCTCTCACATTAACATAACATTGAAACAAAATTAATAATTGATCATATTTTCATTAATCTATTAAAGAGCAACAAATTGGGTCCGGCAGTTGTGTACTATATTGCGTTTTACAGTTCAAAAGCCATTGTTGATCCGCACTATACAACTAGTGGAAGGAAATGCTGGAAAGGGACCAGTCCAAAATCCAAGCAGGATGTGAGGATCGTCCAGATGACGGGGAAAGAATTGCAACATCGATTCCCAGAGAGAGCCTACTGGGCTCCCCACCTCGTTCCGTGTTGGCAATTCACACCGCGATCAGGAATTGTGACGAGGATCTATCGATCCCTCGGAGAGTTGACCTGTTGAGCTGACAGCTTGCTGACTGGAGCTCATCAATATTTTAGAGGCTCTGTCTTCTTTAGTTGGCAGATCACCACAAACAAACCATAAGCCCCCTAGGGGTTTTCTGTGTGTCGAATAACCATGATCGTTAACATATATAATTCGTTTAACTCTTTATTTAGCATTATATGATCAGTGTGTTATACTAGTAAGAATACACACACTCAGGATGATATATCTAGTATACATGCTAAGTAAAACATTACCACCAAATTACCATGTTATAGCTAGTTTAACTCTTTATTTGGCATTATATGATCAGTGTGTTATACTAGTAAGAATGCACACACTCAGGATGATGTATCTAGTATACATGCTAAGTAAAACATTACCACCAAATTACCATGTTATAGCTAGTTTAACTCTTTATTTGGCATTATATGATCAGTGTGTTATACTAGTAAGAATGCACACACTCAGGATGATGTATCTAGTATACATGGTAAGTAAAACATTACCCCCAAATTACCATGTTATAGCTAGTTTAACTCTTTTCTTTACACTATATGATTGGGTGTTTAATAAATCTGAGAATACACACACTCAGGATGATGTATCTAGTATACATGCTAAGTAAAACATTACCACCAAATTACCATGTTATAGCTAGTTTAACTCTTTTCTTTACACTATATGATTGGGTGTTTAATAAATCTGAGAATACACACACTCAGGATGATGTATCTAGTATACATGCTAAGTAAAACATTACCACCAAATTACCATGTTATAGCTAGTTTAACTCTTTATTTGGCATTATATGATCAGTGTGTTATACTAGTAAGAATACACACACTCAGGATGATGTATCTAGTATACATGCTAAGTAAAACATTACCACCAAATTACCATGTTATAGCTAGTTTAACTCTTTATTTGGCATTATATGATCAGTGTGTTATACTAGTAAGAATACACACACTCAGGATGATGTATCTAGTATACATGCTAAGTAAAACATTACCACCAAATTACCATGTTATAGCTAGTTTAACTCTTTATTTGGCATTATATGATCAGTGTGTTATACTAGTAAGAATACACACACTCAGGATGATGTATCTAGTATACATGGTAAGTAAAACATTACCACCAAATTACCATGTTATAGCTAGTTTAACTCTTTATTTGGCATTATATGATCAGTGTGTTATACTAGTAAGAATACACACACACTCAGGATGATGTATCTAGTATACATGCTAAGTAAAACATTACCACCAAATTACCATGTTATAGCTAGTTTAACTCTTTATTTGGCATTATATGATCAGTGTGTTATACTAGTAAGAATACACACACTCAGGATGATGTATCTAGTATACATGGTAAGTAAAACATTACCACCAAATTACCATGTTATAGCTAGTTTAACTCTTTATTTGGCATTATATGATCAGTGTGTTATACTAGTAAGAATACACACACTCAGGATGATGTATCTAGTATACATGCTAAGTAAAACATTACCACCAAATTACCATGTTATAGCTAGTTTAACTCTTTTCTTTACACTATATGATTGGGTGTTTAATAAATTCTGAGAATACACACTCATGATGATGTCTATAAACGGATACATGCTAAGTAAAACATTAACTATTTACTGTGTTAGCTAGTATAACTTTTCTTTGCGCTATACAAGTGAGTGTGTAATACAATTTAGAATACACACAGTTAGGATTTTGTCTATAATCACTTATTGTACTATATTTATTTGCATAATATAAATTAGTGTTTCTTACAACTGAGAACAGACACATTCAGGATGATGTCTTTAAACGGATATATGCTAATAAAAACACTAACAGTTATTGCATTAGTCAGTTTAACTCTTTTATTTTCACTAAATAAGTGAATGCGTCATGGAACTGAGAATAAAAACAGTCCGGATGATGCATATAATGGATACATGCTATGTAAATATCTAAAATTATTTTAGAGTAATTATTTTATGTCTGAAATAGATGTGATCTATTTCACTATGAAATCAAAGGAAATAATTAATATATTATGGTTTCAATGGATGTGCAAACTTGAGATTAAAATAATTTTCAAATAGGTAAAATACAACTGCTGGCTGTTTTGGAAGGTGTTGAGCGTTGTACTGTTTGCAATTCTATTTCTTGCTGATTTGCTACAGATACTAGTGCTATAGTGCTACTCATATTTTATATGCAAGTAAATCATTTTTACACAAACCAGTACCAGGTACTCCGCTTAGTCAGGGTTTCCTTTAAATCTATGCTAGCTTACGTAACATTGATCGAGACATGTATCTATAAATTTTGATATAAAAGAATTATGAATACCAAATTTGAGAATTGAGGAAGTCAATAATATTATTCTTTATACATTCAAATCGTTAATAAAATGAGAAATAAAATGATACCACAAAAGATTTTCCTTTTCGACCTAAACATCTGTTATCTTACTGTTCACTAAAAAATTGTAATACAAGTATATCACAAGCACGGCCATTTTTCATATATTTTGGTTGAATATGACATATAGGTTGACATTATTAAGTATGCAATGAAGTGTATTAAAATATGAACATTTCGTTAATATTAAAGTAAATAATTTGGTTTCGTTTGGTATTTTAAATTAGCCGTTTTCTTAATTTTATTATGTATTAGAGTTGAACTATACATATTTTTAAATTGTCTACTGGTTGTGTCCATGGAAACTAATACAAAATTAGTTCAAATTGCTATGTTTTATAAACATAATTGTTGAGTCTTTGAACCAGCTGTCATAGTCTCCCAGCCAAAACATGAATGTAGGCACGTCTAAGCCAACAATATACATAAGTTCAACAGTTCCGCATAAAATCAATCTTACTGCGAAATTCGTTTACATACGAAATATAAGATTCAAAATTCACAATATAGCCGTACGCTTTTTATATGCGCGTTTCGCAGAATCTTTTTAAGGTAATGGACTATCCAAAAGTAAACTGGGATTACATTTCCAGGAGTAATGTTTAAATATGCCACACACTCGTGACTGTGTAAAGTGCTGCAAGGAAAGAGGAAAATAAAATATAAAGGAGGGTGAATATAAAAGCTCTTCAGCAGCCATCGTTCAAACTGCAGTGAATTGTTTTGTGTTCAGCGTCGGCCATGACTTCATTTTCATCTGGCGTATACATTGTGTTTATTAACGTACAAAATTTAACAGATATGTTGTTATTAATTTCTTCTTATCAGTGCTAGCTTTGATTTTATTAGCTGCACAAGAGATAAATAACTTATCTAATTTTATAAATTGGGGCTTGAAAATATGTTCTCTGTGGAATGAGAGGCTCAACTAGTAACAATAACATGGCGTACGCAGACTTAAAAGTTTCACCTAATTGATATTAATGTCTTAAAAAAATACTGAAACCAAATAATCACTGTAAAAATAAAATCTTGTAAAACTTCTTATCGTTTGTAACTCTCAGAGATAGCTCATCATAAAGTCCTGAATTAAATGTAACTTTGTACACATATCCATGATATATCAAGAAATATTAATTCTTATATAATCAGAAGTATAATCTGTGTTTTTTTCATGTGTTCAAAGTATAGTACGTTACTACAGTGGTTTTATTAATAGCCTTTTTAATTATACCAGCTGATGTGAATAAAACTGATTTAAACTGTATGTATATTATTGTTTTATTGGTTTTTTTGTTCTGCTTGGAATGTTTAAAATGCGAGAAAGGTTTGCTAGTGAAATAGGAGAGCCTCAAAAGCCTTCATTAACAGAGTAGGAATTTATTTTAAAATTTTAAAAATGTGTATTGTTAACTTTACGTGTTTCATTAGCGGCTAACAATAATTCATAAACTATTAAAACAAACAACATTGTTTTAAGGACATTCTCTAATTCCTAATACCAAATATTCTCAATAAGAATAAGGTACTCTTTGTATTCAGTGACTCACTAGACTTTAAAGTCACTTAATTAATGCTTGGTTTATTCATTTTAACATCACATATAGTTAACAGAGTTATAATATATCAACTACAAATTTATCACACCTAATCTAGTACCTCGTCTAGATGAGAGAAAGATAATCAGTGAAATATATGATTGATTTTATTATGCATAGAGCTAGTTTATTAGTAATTTTGGATACTTTTCTGTGACAATGGTATTTTTAATATATTTAATAGAGAATTATTTAAAACCTTAACATGATACTAGCAGTTATCAACGGCTACGAATGCCATTTCATTTTAAACATAAGGAGCATCATAGGCTCCTATAAAATTTTAAAATAACGTATAAAACACTCCTGTAATAAGTGTTGAACAGTGCAGGGTATTCCATTATCTTGACTCATTTTTGAATAATTGTAATTAAAATCTCAAAGAAAATTATTTTGATCCTGACAGTGATACAAGTACAAATTAAAAAAAAAAAACTAATTATATAGCCTACATCGGTCAAAAGCGTCTAGTTGTAATCTATAAGGACTGGAGTGAAGACCTTAACTTCTGGATGTGCCTTACTTTTCAGTAGACCAACACTGGTGCTAATATTTTCCACTGTACGTCAAACGATTCCCAAGATAGTGTGATAGTGTCCAACGCACAACTAGCCTTTTCGAACCACATACAAGTCCTTTTAAGAACCATTCTGATGTGGTAGAAATATTGGTGATTTTGCAATTTCCATAATGAAATCCATGCCTACTTTGCAGGCCACACAGCTCGCTCTTTAATTGTGTTTCGAAATCTCTCTCCGTTATATCATAAAGTTTTCTTTCTTGATTCAGTCTAAGACTCCCTGCCTCCTCAATGATGTTCTACCATAAATATTGCACTTTGTGTTTGGTGCATTTTGCAATGGTCACGGGCTCACTGCGCTCGATTGTTTCCTCAAACTGTAATCACAGAGCAAGTTGTTCGTTGTCATATACCACCTGGTCTTTTTGTTTCTTTTTCTTCACCTACTATAAGTATCCCGTTCCTTGATGTCAAAAGAAATTAATTTCGAATATCCAAAATAAAGTATGTGGTTTGAATTAGTCGCTTCTACCACTAATAAAAAAAAGTTAGATAATAAAAAAAGATAGTACTACTGCCATATCCTTTTGTAGCACATCGCGACATATATTTTTTCATGCAAAAGATTAAAATAAGTAGTATTTTGGATTAAAAACATGTCTTTGTTTTATTTCGACCTTCAAGCAACATCTATGTTAAAAATGTATATATGTTCCCTAGATTTTGTTTGGCTGAGCATCAAAACATCCAAACGTACAAATATCCAGGCATAATTCTCCAAAAATCTTTTCAAGTTATAATATTAATAAATAGGATAACTAGAATATACTTTATAGGATAGGATAGGAATAAGTAAAGTCGGAATTAGAAACCCTAAATAATATTAGGTATTAAAAAACCTGTAAATTAATTTACGAATGTAGTAATAATTAAGAGTGAAATGGTACACTCTAAATATGCAACTAGTATAACTCTCTTCTTCGTAGGTGTATCCGTGAAATTTTAAATTAATCCTCTAATTTTGAATATAGACTTAAGGAAATTAATAATAAAATTACGGTATAGGGTATTTATAATTCGGATGACTTGTTGACACAACTGTGAGGATAGATAACTCGGAGTGGGTGGCAGTAACGAGTGGTGAGCCTGTACCATCAATATTGCAACAACGAGGTGGGAATCTTTCATGACATTAACACTTGCGGCCATAACAGCTCATTTACATTGTCTGTATCAATTTATGTTATGCCATCAACAACGAGCTAATAATTATCATGACATGCACACGTGTGGCTACAACGGTCTGTATAATCGATTGAGTAACAGACGTCATGTTATCCACGATCTAAATTCTTTCATGACATGAGCACGTGCGGCTACAACGGTTTGTATAAAACGATTGAGTGACAGACGTCACGTTATCGACGTACCAAAGTCTATCATGATATGAGCACGTGCGGCTACAACGGTTTGTATAAAACAATTGAGTGACAGACGTCATGTTATCCACGAGCTAAATTCTCTCATGACATGAGCACGTGCGGCTACAACTGTTTGTATAAAACGATTGAGTGACAAACGTCATGTTATCGACAGCTAAATTCTCTCATGACATGAGCACGTGCGGCTACAACGGTTTGCATAAAACGATTGAGTGACAGACGTTATGTTATCGACGTACTAAATTCTCTCATGACATGAGCACGTGCGGCTACAACGGTTTGTATAAAACGATTGAGTGACAGACGTCATATTATCGACAGCTATATTCTCTCATGACATGAGCACGTGCGGCTAGAACGGTTTGTATAAAGCGATTGAGTGACAGACGTCATGTTATCGACAGCTATATTCTCTCATGACATGAGCACGTGCGGCTACAACGGTTTGTATAAAGCAATTGAGTGACAGACGTCATGTTATCGACGTACTAAATTCTCTCATGACATGAGCACGTGCGGCTACAACGGTTTGTATAAAACGATTGAGTGACAGACGTCATGTTATCGACGAGCTAAATTCTCTCATGACATGAGCACGTGCGGCTACAATGGTTTGTATAAAACGATTGAGTGACAGACGTCATGTTATCGACAGCTAAATTCTCTCATGACATGAGCACGTGCGGCTACAATGGTTTGTATAAAACGATTGAGTGACAGACGTCATGTTATCGACAGCTAAATTCTCTCATGACATGAGCACGTGCGGCTACAATGGTTTGTATAAAACGATTGAGTGACAGACGTCATGTTATCGACAGCTAAATTCTCTCATGACATGAGCACGTGCGGCTACAATGGTTTGTATAAAACGATTGAGTGACAGACGTCATGTTATCGACAGCTAAATTCTCTCATGACATGAGCACGTGCGGCTACAATGGTTTGTATAAAACGATTGAGTGACAGACGTCATGTTATCGACAGCTAAATTCTCTCATGACATGAGCACGTGCGACTACAATGGTTTGTATAAAACGATTGAGTGGCAGTTATCAAGTTAACCACAGCTGACTTCTCTCATTACATGAGTTTGGAGGGACTAAAACGGTCAATTTACATTGTCTGTATAATAGATTGAGTTACCGACATTATGTTATCTACAACGTTTATTTGGCGAACACGGTCACAGCAATTAATTTATATCCTATGTTTAGTGACCGAATTATGGTCCAACTTTCACTTTTAATACATATTATATATTGCTTTTGGCTTAGAACTTATGCCATTTACATTAAATTCTAACGTTTTGGGCCATATGCTACCTTCCAGGCGAGTTAATAATCTGTTTGAAAGAAAACAGCCAACTGAAGAACCTTTCCATTGCCTTTAAAAGAAATTTATGATGGCACTCACTTGAATTTGCTGTAAATATCTACTCATATGATAAACCTTTATTAAGGAAGGTTTTAACCAATAAGGAAGGAAAGGTACCCAGCAGGGAAGGTTATGATATGTTATGTAGAAAAAGCAAGAAAATAAAAGATATTTTGAAATGTGTATAATTACTTGCTTTAAGGCATTTAGATGCTCTTAAATACTAGGACATAAATAACAAAGCAGTAAATCGGACAATTTGGTGTTACTTAACTCATAGGTATGATTTACAGGCCTTATTTTTTTAATTTGTTGTTTTCTTTTCTAATAAAAGTCAGGCAAACCTTGAAGAGATCTATTCCAAGACGGGCGAGTGGTTTGTATCTAATGTACACAACATGAACAGACTTTTGCTTACTGAGAACAGTATACATTGAAAATAAGTGTACTATAAAGTATAAAAGTTACATTCAATGTAGTAAGATATCAATACGTAGTATAAATTACAGTTGATGTTTTTGTTGGTCTGTTTGTGCATCGATATTTTCCACACAATTCAACGGATTTTGATACAGTTTACATTGTCGGCTACGTTAAAACTAGGGCAGGTTCTATAGGTATTATAAATCAATATTTTAATGATAGAAAGTAAAAAATTGTTTAATTTAAAAACTAATATTATTGTGAGCGCTTTCATTGTTAATACTGACTGAACCTTACGACTTACCAAAATGATTACTACGGAATTGCACGTTTCAAAAATGCAAAAAAGGTTAGCGGTGACATATATCTATCTCCAATGAATAACCGACCAAAGCCATTGTCGGATACCATGAATAAAGTATCCATATCAATGTATTAAGATACGTAAAAAATAGGTCAAATTACTCGCACGGATTCTGTACCGTGAGAGGGCGCACACGGAGGTTTCCTCCAGGTCCATTAAAAACGCGGTTTTATTGCATAAACATTATGTATTGAATTCAATACACACCAAATAACATCTATTTCACTTACTAATAATTAAGAAAAAAATATTTAGTTTCATAATTATATTTTATATTACGTAATATATCATAAATGTAAAATGAAAATACTTCCATATTATAGCTAATGGTTAAATATGTTTAATTAATACTGCTGATAAACCAAAATACCTATTTACATAAGTTACATAATAATGAATCTTTCCTGCTTCCCCTTTATGTTCTCATCAATGTCAACTTCCATGTATTATTCACTTTGAACGCCTTCAATACACCTTGAGGAGGCGGCGTGTTCTTTGCAGATGAAGATTTGGTACTTCGAACATCTAATCTTCGATGGTTGATTATTAACTTGAAGCATCTTCTAGTAGTGACTGCTCCTACTGGTGCTCGTCGAACTTGAGGGATTTCCACTTCAAGAATTCTACGGATTAGCTCCTTAGTCAAACTTGGCGGGCTTGCAACATTCACTATGGATAGCATGTGCTGTTTACACAGATCCTTCGCCAAAACTCTTCTCACAATCTGTTGGTTTTTCATGTTCTCATTCAAAATTATGAAGCCGTTCACTGCTGCTATGTTCAAGAGTGAATGAAAAACAGTCATCGGCCACCGGTTGCTGATTCTTGCGACGTTGTAATTTTCTTTATATCTGTCAACAACGACAACTCCTCCTTTACTGGCATTAAGACTGCAGGCTTTCCAAATGTATACGGAGACTAATTTAGGTCGATCATGTCGTTATCATGCATAAAAGATAGCAACAAAACATCCTTCCTTTCCTTGATATAATACCATAGTGCATTCATCTCTAAACGCAAACATTGAACTGCCTACAGGCCTGCCCTTGGTTTCAAGGAGAGCTGGAGGAATTTCACATTTGTCTTTTTCTTAGTGTACCTACTACGGTTAGTCTGTGTTCTGTAGTAGGTAGAACCACAGTGGAATGGAAGTAAACCAGTTGTCAATGATTACATTGCTCCCACTGCCTGAAATAGGTTCTATCAGACGTTCTACAACGCTCTTCCGTGAGTTATCAACTTGAAAAGGGCACTCATGTCGCTTACCAGCACAGATTTCTAGAATTGCTGGTATAAAAGGTTCTTTGCACACCAATGCAAAATCCTTAATTTCGTACTTCGCTGGCTTATTCGGGATATTTTCCGGAAATCATTCCCTCCCCGGAACGCTTCAAGCATTTCATCAACTGTGACAAACTTGCTCACAACATAGTGTTTTTGTATGTGATCTACAAGGTCTATAATTAAGTCTCTGATCGGTGCTAGTTTATCGATCGATCTCCTGAAATTTCTCGTGTTTTATGCACGTAGAAGGAACGTGAATCGTTTCATAGACATGACAGCAGAATAAAAGTTAAAAACCTAGTCGATCCTTAGACCAAAGATAATGTAAATTTAGACGACATGCTTTTAGACTCCTGTTATATACAAAATACCAAACTGGGTTGATCTCCGCTGGTGTAGTAGGTTTACAGTCTCTTTCTCTCAAAAACAATTCTGTACGTGCCTCTATCCATATATTTGTATTTTCAACAATATCAACGATAATATTTTCAGTAAAAACAGCTCCCATACGTTAGAAGGCGTTTTGGTTAGCTTAGCGTTTATTCGTGACATGAAACTCTCATTCGAAGAATGTTTCTGTTTCGTGCTCTTTCTTGAGGCTTTGGATGAAGATCCCAGAGCATTTTAATATCTTTGAGAATTAGAATCAAGCACATTTGAATGAGTCACAACATAATTTTCTTGTCTGTCTTTTGGAGGAATTTTTTCGAGTTGTATGAATACTTTCATACATCGTGGCAGTTCCTCTACTACATCATCTTATTGCTCTGCTCTGTCATCACCTATTTAAACTAATGTACCGTCAAGATATTCAATATCTTCGTTTAAATAAAAAGGTTCTTCTTCATCGTTATCTTCATTCAAGAGTTCTCTCCTAAATCCTCTGAAAGGTCTCAAGACTTCTCAATCATCTCCTTTTCTACACTATCTAAAAGTCTGGTGATCCTATTTTCTTCACCGGTGTTCATTTTACAAAGCACACTTATTATAAGAGCACTAAAGTCTAAAAATAACTAATAAATTAACAAATATACGCTATAAAAATCAGTCACGCGAAAAGGCACACAAGAAGAAATCGTCGAGGACTCTACGCGATTTGAACTGACACTGGGCAGGGGTGGGATAGGGTTTATTACGGTTTCGCATTCTCTTCTTAGAAAGAGGCTCGTGAAGTAACTGGATCCTCACGGCTGCAAAACATACGAAACTATGTACCCGGAGGAAAACTCCATGCTGCGCCTTCGGACGGGTATGTACATAGTACATAATATATATCGTACATTGTGTTTTCGTTTGAAAAATGTAAGTGTAAATGGGCGTTTTGGTTTAATTGAAAGTTTTTTCCTGCCAAATAATTAAAAAACTTAGGTCTTTCAGGGAATACCTACCTACCAACAAAAAGGACAATAATGATTTATTTACATTTATGGAATAAAAGTTAAAGTAAAAATGTGACAACTAACTGGAATCAATTAGTAAAATTTGGATACAAAATACGTGTAGCTTCATAGTATAAATGCCAAGCCCAAAAAGAAATAAGAAAATAACATAAATAATTAATACTTATTATTCTACAGATGCTTTGTGAAGTAGACTTCTCTGATCTGTTTATGTATATACATTTTCTTGACAAACCACATTCACACATGGTGTCGAGGATACAATTCAAGTGAAACAGAAGCGCACACATGTATTTAGCCTAAAATAAAAACCATTCGTGAAGCCACTTAACATCTGAAGTTCTTAATTATGAACACTCAATAAATATATTTATTATATTGATAAAGTATATATATAAAGTAGCAAAAATATTTCCTGAAGACTAAGAGAGCTTAATGTGCTTGTTAAAGCTTTAAATTTAAGTAAACTTAAAAAGTTTCAATTTTGCTGCGATTTTCATTGTATAGAGGTAACATTTGCTGTGAAATTTCAAATTATTATTTCATTTTCCAGTTTCACGACTTATCCTTCTAATTTGCGTGATCGGTATTTAATACATTTACAATACGTTGCAATATATCCAAATAGAGTCAAACAAATATTATTGTGTTCTGAATATTTACTATACATGTGCATGATATGGCAACTTTTATTTTAATACATAGCCTCCAATTGACTGAATCAGCATAGCAATGGTTGTGTCTGTGTCTTCCATTATTATAAGTAGGACGATGTTTAATTCTACCGTGAACAGCTTAGTCATGTCCAAAATCAATCTTCAAGTTTACAAATATTGACTACCACAAAAGCATATGACTATAGCTGTAATGTAGTAGTATTATTAAGTAATTAAAGTCCAGGAAGCTGAAATATATTTTTCTGGAAGGAATATAGCCTTTAAAAAATGTTTTAACTTGCATAATTTATGGTGAAGTAAAACATGAAGTGTTGTATAGATAAAATTATCTTATTAAGGCTGGCAATATATGAAACTAGTTTATATATATATATTAAACTCTCTAATCTCCCCAGATTAGTTGGTGTCCTTAAAGATAATACTAGATATGTAAATATACTTTCCTGTTAAATTACGTAAATTAACAGTACTTCTTTACTTCTTTACTGTTGTTGATTTGTTGATATATATATATAAAACTGTATTACAGAGATTAATAGTAAACACAAATCAACAACAGTAAAGAAGTAAAGAAGTCCTGTTAATTTACGTAATTTAACAGGAAAGTATATTTTACATGTCTAGTATTTATCTTTAAGGACACCAAATAATCTGGGGAGATTAGAGAGTTTAAATAATTTATTAATTAGTAATTGTTAACATGAATTTTTTACTCGTGATAAGTCATTAAAATGCTAGAACTTGAACAGAGGATTGGGTATTGAAATTTTCAGATAAAATGAAGAGCGACAATTTTGTCTCAACCACTAATTTGTGTAAAAACTTCATAGCGAGGATTAAAGACGAGATACTGGAAAATATATCTGTATTTATTGTTATCATTCAAAACTAGACTTTATTTGGTGTTATTATTATTATTTTTGTACATTATTAACACTACAAGGATAACTAAATATAACCAAATCAAATTATAAAATTGATAAGGTGTTATAACTCTCCCTCGTACTCAACTTAAGATTACATGAGGCTCCTAAATATTTTTAGTTATAAGTACCCTAAAAATAAAATCCAACCTTTGTGACCTATCCGCCATTCATGAAATCGCTATTCCATTAATAAATTTAAAATTTGATTGAGTGCAATAAACGACAGGTCATCAAAGTAACTGAAGCCACAACAGAAGCAGGAAGTGATAAGAATTTATAACAATAAGATAAGATAAGCTATCTATCAAGTTGACTGATGAGCACCGCAGCGTTTCGGCTGACACATCGTTGGCGTGCGGTTCGGGCTGGGCGATTCGGCATTCAACACACCATGTCATTTTTTATAATATTTTTCATGATCTAGAAGAAATAATTTTAAACGTTGTAGAATAATGTCAAAAATATAATTATTGTATAATAAACGAAAAATTACAATATATTTTTAGAAAACTGCATGAATGTTTCATATCTTTATTTTGTAAATAGTGTTGATTTATATTTGTTAAATAAATAAATTTATTCTGACACAGCTCAATTTACAGAATATATACGACAATGTGTGAGTTTGTGTGCCTACATCACAAAGCGATTATCTTTATTCTTGTGTTATTACTTTCATCGACTAGATAAAAACTCTTGAAATAGATGGAAGAAGTTTCAAGTGTTACTGACCTGACGATGACACTTCTTGTCACGCTCAATTAAGTAACTCCTCTTAAGTACAGTAATTTGGCACCTCATTTGCTACGTGCAAGAAGTGGTCACTAATTAAAGTACAGGATTTTAAAGATTAAAACTCTAGAGTGTATTCTAACATTTTTGTTAAATATAAATTTAACAAACATCCAATTCTCAAGCTTTTAAAATGTAAACAGGCTCAATAGAAACAAGGTAAACAAGTGAAAAGGATAAGATTTATATAATTATTTAACCATATGTTACTTTCTACCAGATTATTCTTATTGGGCTATAATATTAACAAACAAACACTTCAATAATTATACAATTTTATTTTTTTTTAGGCCTTTAGTGTTTAAGAAACGCATCATCAGACCCACATACCAGGAAATTTTTTCCCAGTTATTTAGGCCTGATGATTTGTTCCTTGGACACGAAAGGTCTCACAAAAATTTAATTCAATCATTATTGATGCGTTTGTTTATAAATTAAGTAGTCGTATGTTTGTAAAAAAAACGTTACAAAAAACTCTGTTGTTTAGAATAGCGATTAAAATCACACCTTTAAGTCAGCATATCTAAGTACTATTTACACTTAAAAAAAAACACTCAAATAATGGAATTGAACTGAAGAGTCAAACTTTTGTAAAACATACATAAACTCTATGATACACGAAAGTTATCCTTTAGATTACTTTAATAACTTAAGTAATATTATAATATTTTCAGAGTAAAAAATTATCAACAGCTGAAGTTTACGAATCTTAGGAAAGCTAAGGGCTTTGGTACTTTTACTGTAAACATAGGTATAGCATTAAAATAATTCAATTGCAATTTAGAAGTACTATTATGATAGAAGTGACTACAAACATTTTCGCTGTGAATTGTAAAGTTTTCCAGTATTTCTAAAACGGTACATAAATAGCATACATGTATATTGAAAAGTAATAATATTTATTGTTTCTTTACACTAGCTAGCACGGCTGCTTTAGCTAGCACCCTTTACATAGCATGCGAGTACATCATCCTGGCTGTGTGTAGCCTCGATTGTGTTACACTTTACTTACTGCCACTAAAGAGTTACACTAGCTAGCACAGCTGATTTAGCTAGCACCCTTTACATAGCATGCGAGTACATCATCCTGGCTGTGTGTAGCCTCGATTGTGTTACACTTTACTTACTGCCACTAAAGAGTTACACTAGCTAGCACAGCTGATTTAGCTAGCACCCTTTACATAGCATGCGAGTACATCATCCTGGCTGTGTGTAGCCTCGATTGTGTTACACTTTACTTACTGCCACTAAAGAGTTACACTAGCTAGCACAGCTGATTTAGCTAGCACCCTTTACATAGCATGCGAGTACATCATCCTGGCTGTGTGTAGCCTCGATTGTGTTACACTTTACTTACTGCCACTAAAGAGTTACACTAGCTAGCAAAGCTGCTTTAGCTAGCACCCTTTACATAGCATGCGAGTACATCATCCTGGCTGTGTGTAGCCTCGATTGTGTTACACTTTACTTACTGCCACTAAAGAGTTACACTAGCTAGCAAAGCTGCTTTAGCTAGCACCCTTTACATAGCATGCGAGTACATCATCCTGGCTGTGTGTAGCCTCGATTGTGTTACACTTTACTTACTGCCACTAAAGAGTTACACTAGCTAGCACAGCTGATTTAGCTAGCACCCTTTACATAGCATGCGAGTACATCATCCTGGCTGTGTGTAGCCTCGATTGTGTTACACTTTACTTACTGCCACTAAAGAGTTACACTAGCTAGCAAAGCTGCTTTAGCTAGCACCCTTTACATAGCATGCGAGTACATCGTCCTGGCTGTGTGTAGCCTCGATTGTGTTACACTTTACTTACTGTCACTAAAGAGTTACACTAGCTAGCAAAGCTGCTTTAGCTAGCACCCTTTAAATAACATGCGAGTACATCGTCCTGGCTGTGTGTAGCCTCGATTGTGTGACACTTTACTTACTGCCGAGTAAACAGTTATACTAGCTAGCACAGTTACTAGTTAACTTCACAGTAAGGTGGGTTTCTAACTTTAATCTTACTATCACTACGGTATCTGAACTTCCTTGGTTCATTGCAGTTTATTTTGTTAGGTTAAATTTTAATTTGATCTAATATAAGGTACAAAGGCACTTAAAGGCTGAAATGGTTTTATGTATGTTCATATAAACATAAAAAAATTCTAAATTGAAACATTATAAAAACTGTATTTTTTTATAAAATCCTCAAAAAATAAAGAAGTCCATACATTTATAAGCTCATGAAGAATCTTCCGATATGTTTTGTGAAACTAAACCAGTCCAAATTTCATTCTCTCAGGATTGGATGCTATTGAGAGTGATCTTAACAAGAACATTTCCTTATAACACTAAACAATGAAATGTAGCAAAAACTGAACTCAAAGAAACAGTTGGTTGCAAATCAGAGCACACAAAATAAAAACTCTGTTTAACACTAAATTTGGAGAAATATTTCCAATTTTTGGATTATATCGTAAGATTGTTATACAACTATGTAAAAAGAATTTTTTCAAGGAAATTCGTAGAAATCAATGTCACTCAGAAAAGTCAATGTATTGTTTTCTGCTGCTATTTGTCCTATTCGTGTAAGTGATTAACAAAATACGATATATGCTAAATCTAATTAATACACACAAATGACAATCGAAAAAAATTAAGGAAAATATGTGTTGTGAAGTTATTAGTTACGAAGACAGTATACATTTATAACTAAATTTCTGTAAACGACAATATACAAATTTGTTTTCAATAAAGATTTGTTGACATAAAGTAGTTAATATTTAAGTAAAATAAAAGTTATATAGTAATCTTAGCTAATGGAACATATCATATGTAATGGTATATGCATGTTTTCTAAAACTGCATCGTCATTATTTAAAGGACAAAGTGTGAAATCGCATGTGGTATTTTCACGCTACAGAACACTCAAAGTAAACTTCCCATTTTATGTCTAAATACTTATGGTTAATTATGATGTTTGTATGACGTAATTGTTTCGTACACATTGTGTTACTCTTTCGTAAACATAATCTACGACTATAGTTGCAGGCTCTCATATTTTATGTAGTGTAATGCGTAAGAAGTGATTTTGACTACTACAATGTAACATTCTACGAGAAGATGTCGGTTAATAATACAAGCTGTTTAATCTTTTACTGGTTGCTCGCATTTACGACAGTCAGTGTAACGTATTTAATATTGCCAAAAGTATTGAGCATGTTATACTGCGTGAACTCTGAAAGTAAAAGCTACATTATATTTCAATAAAATTCATTAAAATAAGAACTCATACTCAAATATTCAGTAGGGATTTACATCTAAAAGCAAAATATTTAGCGCGATTGCGTCATTTACGCGTTGTCAAAAAGAATTAGCCATTGCCGCACAAATATGTCTGCCAGTCACACGCGGATCCAAGGTTTATTATTTTGTAAAGTCAAAGAAAGTGCTCAACCCACGGATTCAAAACAGCTGTTTTATATAAACCGCTGCTTTACAGCCTCTAATTGTGACAGCGACGTCACTTAAGTTTTAAAATCTTAGTCATAAAAAGATTGTATGAAAACACATTTCGTAAATTATCTGAGAATTCTAAAAGACCTTTTCTTTTTTCTCTATGTACATAATAACCAAGTTATATCAATTCCTTTTCTAAACTTTCAACAGCCGCTACATTGAAACCTTAATAAACAATGACAAATGGGTAAGTATAATAGTTGCTTTAAACTGCTTGAAAGATAAAAAAAGTTTTTTGTTTATACTGTAAAATATCCAAGATATAAATTTTGCAGGAATGTGAATAACCACTATTAAGAAACCTTTACTGTTTGAGATTGGTTAACGTAACTATCCAAACCATGTGTAAGTTATATCTGATTTTATAAAAATTGTATTTTGAATCAGCTAGAAATTACAGGTTTTTATCATTTTCATCATTACTTTCATATACTACTCAAACGAGTTATGTCCACTTTGTGATATATAAAAAAGGTAAGAACAAATATTGTTACAAATCACCTGTATCAATCATTTTACAAAAATTTTCCATTTTGCTGTACGATGACCTATAACTGAGAAGTAAATATTCTTTTCCAAAATGTTTTTCGGCGTCTATCATTAAACCTTTAAAAAGATATTTCAATTTGTGGAATAAAAATAATGCTTTAAAAATAATACACATTAAAAAAATACAATTTTGAATTTTTTTGGGAAACGATGAAGAAAATTAATACTTTATTATCATGGAAATTTAACTGACCATTTCTAAACATGTTGCTACAAGTTGACCATATTTATATTTTAATATGCTTGCATACATATTTTCTGCTTAAAATATCCGTAGTTACCACACAAATTACAACCGGAAGTGGTTAAAAGTTGTAACGACGTTCATAACTTACACGCCCGATAAATCCTCCTAGCAGTAAGCTCTATCTAAACAACCAACTTCTTCTTTAGATGTAAAGTTTCCGAAACTAAGGTTTACGGTTTAGTCGTACAAAACAAGTCTTCCAGTATTTTTTTGGCAGTATTTTTAATCTTTTAAATGAGCAGAAACATGAAGGTGTTTTTCTTTCACTAAATATGTAAGTAATGATATGGAAATATGGATATATTTTAAGTACATTTCCCAATTAGTTTTAGAGTTACAGAATTATCACAGTATGTCTTATTTTACCAGGCAAAGTTAGGTCTAAGAATCGCTCTCTAACACAACCTGTCGACCAATGGCATAGAGGTAACTTCCAAACTATAGCCCGAACCGCTTGCGTGGACAGGATCGCTCAACGTTCACCCATCCAAGCAACCACGCTCGGCGATGCTTGATTTGATTATTTTGCGTTACACTGTACTATTTGCAAGTTATTACTAACTTCATGTTTTAAGATAATGTCATCAATAAATTTAGACCTTAGGGGATTTAGATTACAAAACCCAACAAATGGCAGGTGTTGTTAGTTATGACTGACCGTTCTAATTTACTAACTAATTCATTTACGAACTGTAAGAATAAGTTCCGTCACATATCGACTTATCGCATTTTAAGAAGATACTTTATTTCGTCTGTACTCTAACGACACAAGTCAAGCAGCGAAGAAGATGCAAACAGAAGGGATTCTACCACAAATGGTTAGATACAATTTATAAAATTCGTATAAACTAAAATAAAACTATATGGAGCGTTTATTACGTTTTTTCTCGTACTATTAAATATTTTTAGTTTATTGTATACGGTATAATGGATTTTTAATATAATTGTAAAACCAAACTGTTATGAACTTTTGGAACCTTTCTGTGGAATAAAACATTTCAAATTTTGCAGTAGTGATATTTATTAGTACAGTATTGCATGTTTCCTACACAGTGAACGCCCTATTTTTAAAATTATCATTAAAAACGAGTTATTTTAATTATCAAATTCAACCAGAACTAATTCTTTATTTGATATAAAAGATTAGATTTTATAATAATTGTTTACAATTTTTTTAAATTTTGTAAAAGGGGATATTTTATTTGTATATGATTTCTACTTTACGGCTAACTTCACTATCCACTTTCGCTTTATATGAAACTCTTGAAGGAGGGAGAGAAGATAGGCTATCACCTTACTACAACACTGAACGTCAAGTAACTTGATTCACAATTTCAGCGCTGTTCATTGTATTACCTTGGTTCCCTGAATTGAAGCCTTTTGAAAGAGTTACAAAAATGTCAAGAGTTTGTAGAGTAAATGTCAGAAAAAATTGTATGACATTTTACATACTTCAAATATGTCCGATGTCCATCTTGTAATGTCTATTTCGTTAATACTTACGGTATGTAGTAGTTAATAATTGTATTTCCTGTAAAAGACTACCATTGCGCTTTTTCCCTAACAAATTTTACATAACTGACATGTTATATTTATAATTATTTTTATTTGCCTCATCACTTTATTTATGAACAGGTGAGAATAGTTATACTGCATACTTATGAGTATTGAGATTTTAAAATGCTGTTTTCCTTTACATTGAGCAAAAATATCAATATTAGACAATTTTGTAGACGGCTTGAAGTTGTTAAAATATTATTATAATTCGTATATATGTCCACAACAAATTCCTTACATAGATTTTAAGTTAATAAATACAAATATAAATATTATTTATTTTTAAATACATCAAGTACTGAAGTAACATCAGATAAAATAATATATAAGTTAAATAAAAATATTTAAATTTGTCAAGTAAGTCTTCATTCAAAGAACTCGTTGAGTGTTTAAACAACAATGTTGACCAGCCAAGCAGTAAGAGCAATCCTCAATCGTCTCTCTGTGAGGTATCTCAGATTTTCTGGCTGAAGGTTGTGCAGCTTCTCATGCTCGTGTACGAGAGTTACTTTTTATATTGGTAGAGATGATGTGGTTGTAGGTAGTAACGTCTGCCATTTCTAATATTATAGTCTCAATGTCCATTCTGCAGTAGCGGTTGTCCATCAGTATACAAAATGACTTGTTTTATGTAGAGGTTTATTTTATCATAATCCCCAGGAACCTGAAAGCTTCTCTACAACATTCTCTGAAGTCTAACTCAGGCAAGGATCTTATAGCCCTCATTTGTTTTCTAGTATTCTTATTCTCTGAATATTTCTTGTCAATGTGCCTCCCCATACCACTAGAGCATATCTAAGGAGACACCCTCATCGATAACGAGTCCTAGACACTTTCCCGGGCATTTCTATCACCTCTGGTATTGTTAGAACTTCTTCAAACCTCCTCCCACTAGCTTGTTGGCTTGTTTTGTACGAATTTTCCACTATAATTTAAAAGGCAGTATCAATAAGCCATGTTAAGTGTTGTGAATGATTTGACACCTAGATCATCTGTATGTTCACTGACGAGCTAGATGGTGTCATCGGCATGCATTAAAACTGTGCAAAATTTGTTAAGATGTTCTGGTATGTCATTTATGAACAGTATAAGCAGTACTGGTTCTAATATAGACCCCTGGAGTACTCCTTTATTTACAGGTAGAGGTCTTGATCTTGTTATTTCTGTAACTCCACTTTTTGGTTGCATTATTTCTATTATTTGTTTCCGGTATTCAATGTGGATTTTGAACCATATCTTGGCTATGCCTTTAATGCCTAGTTTGTCTAACTTATGTAATATGAATTCATGGCTCAAGCAATCAAATCCCTAGTTCAGGTCTAGGAAGATTTCGTTCTTTTACATTGTCAATTATATAGTTTGCAAAGTCAATCTTTGCTGTCGTGGTTGATTTTCTCTTTGTGAAACCATGTTGTCTGTTATTGAATAAATTGGACTTCTCACTAAGGTCCAAAGAACAGCCTTCTCATAACAACCTTTTCGAAGATTTTAGATACAGTTAGCATTATTTATATTGGTCTATAATTACCTACTACTGTTTTATTGTGTTTTTATGTAATATTTAAACTGATTTGTTAATAATACTTTTGAGAGGGATTGTGAGTGATTTATTGCAGTGTTTCAATAATTTTATAAAGATGTCTGTTGCTACAAACTTGTTTTTTGGGATTTTTTAATAATATTATGTATTTTTATTTGGTTGCGTATTGATAATGGTGTAAAATATGACCTGTGGTTGGGGTTGTATGTAAGTTTATAGATTGTATAGGGTTCTTTAGCCGATAGTGGTGAAGAAGTGATACATTTGATTTTCAATTCTGCATGAGACATCTAATAAGTGTCCATCAATTTAAAGCTTGAATATTTCCTGCCCTAAATGTTTTGCCTGTCTTTCATTATTCATTATATTCCACAAGGTTTTAGATTTATTTTATTTTCCATTTATGAAACTGTTTGATGCTTTATAATTTTAGTATTTTCATGGTAATTTTTATCTTGTTAATTATTAGTATTTTCATATTTTTGAAGTATCTAGAGGAAATGTTTATTTTTCACTTTCCGTTTAGTTCTAATTTACTTTAAGGGACAAGCTTGATCAAGGGCTATGATTACTATTGAGATAAACTTGGTTTAGGCTTTTATGCAGTGTTGGTATTATGTAGTTCATTTCATTTTTCTTGTAGTAGCAGGACATTTTAGACGAAGGCAGTAATTTCGGTTCATTACTGTTAAAAGTGATTTCCTGGCGATGTTTATTTGTGACGTACAAAGTTGTGAAGTATGATCAGACAGGACACTGTGAACTACTTTGCTTTCTATTAAATTTTGTACAAATGCAGCCAATTGAAGAGTTTGAATTCGCTTTAATCAAGTATAAAACGAATTAAAATGAATGATTTTATAAAACGTAGTTACAAATGAAACGAGATATTAAAACCGCTCCAATTCATTTGTTCTGAGTAATTGTTCAATTCTCTGAAATCGGGGCACACGTGTAATATTATCTCAACACAAATAAAACTGAACTGACTATGCAACTTTTCCTGACTAATATTTCATTTGACCAATATTAAATACCGAGATTCTCCATCGCAATTTGCAACGGAAAATGCGATAATGTAATTGCTTTATTGTAATAACATGAGTTTAATCGATATATTCAGTCGAAGTAGAGATTAGTTGTGCTTTTACTGTAAGGTTAATAACTGGTAACATTGTAACATACATTATGACTCATTAGTAGGCTATTTATAAAACTCAACAAGCGAAATAGTTTTGAATTTATTAAATTCCGAGTAGTATTTATGTGTTTTGTAATACTCATTTAAGGTACTAGAAATTGCCTCGCTTTGAGTTTAACTTTTCTTAAAAGTTTATAATTATCATTCAAACTAGAGAGAGCAAAGTTCAGGCGTCAACTGGGACAAAGTTTTAGAAGTTCTTTGATGAATGTTTGTCTAATATCCTCTGAAAAACATGCCGCTTGGAGAATAATTTGTTTTTAATCGGTAAACTCTTTCGTCACTCACGGTTTTTTGTGGTTCTTAGAGTTAAAGGTCTGTGACTAGTTTGTTCATATAATAACTGCAACTATTTTACGTTACCGGCAGTATTGTAAACCAACTCGGAGAGAAAAAATATTCTGTTAAAACACCAGTAAGTTAAAATTAAATTGTTTATATAGACGAATATTCCATTATTTATGATAATTTTTTTATTCTTTGTATTGTATTCTTGTATTGAAAGTATTCAAATTTTCTTAAGTATTCAAATTTTATTCCTAAATCAAGTTTGATTTCTTTTGAGCATCAAGATAATTTTTCTAATAGGACGTGTTTCAATCACTGTCCTTCAGCCGTAATATAAAATTGTGTTTCATATACATAATAATATATAATGTAACGTGTTGTTTAGTAATTTAAGACATTTCCTTTTCCTAACAGCCATTAACACGTAAGGTTGAATTAAGTTAACGCTCAAGAAATGCCGAATGCTTCAAAACTCTATTTTATACATGACATTGTATGCAATTAAACAATTTTTTGATGCTTATAATATTTACTACATCGACTGCGTGGAATATTTCTCTATAGCCTGCATATTAAAAACCAACTCAATTTACATTATTCTTCCCATATCAGCATAATGAACGATATAAATAACTTTAATATAATAACTGTAATTAATATAATAGTATCTTAATGTATGTTTACTTATGAAAAAGGTTAGAATCAAATGAAGTATGAGTGCAATTATTTACAGAAAAAAAACATATACATGTAGGCCTATGTGAGAGTATAAAATGTATATATATATATAATATATATATATATATATATATATATATTGACATGGCCCTCAGGTATTGGTTATTAATACACTATAATTGATTTATATTGTTAATAATTGGAGTTAAAATTTCAATATTATTTGCACTATTATATATATACATATATTTAACATAGCTTAAATTAACATTTTCATTTGGCGTGTATTATTACGTTTTTAGTCGAAGAATTAAATAAAAATCTTGTGTAAAGAAAAGAATTGGCATTTTTAATTGTTAAACTTAAAAAAAATTACTTATTTTCTATATCGGAATTGGTTTGATTAAATAATATCATTATATTTCTCAAGACAACTATGTACTTCATTGCCAACAAATAAAATTTTATTGTTAATCTGAACTCGGGTTTAATGTACTTCCTTCTGTTACATTAATTGAGTGCCTAAACTGAATTTAAACTTATATCAGTTAATTTTGTACTTTATTTTCAATTGGAAAGGAGCTATTCATATTTTAAAATATATTTGATTTTTTATACTCAGACAATTTTGTCCAGAGGTTTGTTCATTTTGGTGCGGCAATGCACCTTGTAAGACTGGTAATTTTGTGTATTCAAAGGAATGCGCTTCAGATTTATTTACTGTTACCTGCTCTATTTTGAGTTTACAAGATTTACAAATAGCGTTTTTAGTGAGAGGTGCAACGTACCATACATTTCCTACTTACTTATTCATTTGCCGCCCGTCACTTCCTAGTATACAGGAAAACACTGCAATTAGCAAAGTTTTTGGGACGGGATGCATATTAATCATCTCCTGAAACAGGATCGTAGTACACTAAGCGGCCATTCCTTATCTTAAAATTCATAGAACACTTGGCACACGCATGCCTTCTTTATGACCGTCCAAATAACAGTATTAGGGCGATAAATTATTTGTGGATTTGGGTCTTTGTTGCTTAAAGGAATTACAATAAGGTTTTTTGCAGCAGGTTCTAAACTGAAGGAGTTGCAATGAAAAGCCTATGTTCCCAAATGCAATGGGTTTCATTTTAATATGTACTATTGTCTTTTAGAAAAAATATATTTTTGGGCCGCCATTTTGAAAAATTTAGATATTTGGAAAAGCTTTAAATGCTAAGGTTGCTCATTCGGAAAATACCTTTTAATTTAAATTATCCTATAATACGCCCTACTCTTGCATTTAAAATTATTTAGTTCATCCAAATTTTTATTTTTCAAAATTTGAAGTAGTGGATAATTGAAAATTTATCAGTTTTACTTAGTTAAGTTTAGTTTGTAAGCTTTTTCATGTGAAGTATAAATGAAATCGAAACAAATCATAACATTAACCTAATTTGGGGATAAATGACACAGAAAGCATCCTAATTTTCATGGCCGTCATTCAAAAACAAGTAAAGATAAAAACGTAAAAAAACTTTAATAATACTTTTAAAATATACTTTAAAAATACTTTTTAAAACTTGAAATACTTAACCAACGTTTAATTTGAACCTTGCGACATTTCTAACCCATAACCTTTAATTTTACGAAACCCTGTAAATTGAAACAGTTAAATTAATGTAACATGCTGAACGTAATGAATGCTTTTTCTCGCAGGTGAAGGACTTGAAGAATTATTTGTTAGTTTGAGCCTTTAACCACGATGTAATAGTCTAACTGACAATGCTATAAACTTTACGCGAATACCTTTATTGACACAAAACAATTCAGCAATCGATTGTCGTTACAGTAGTACGGAAGAAAGCGCGTATCTTGAATATTGAAAAATTGTCAATATTTTTGTTGGAAAGCACAACAATATTTGTCACGGGAAAGGTTGGACGTGAAGAGACACCAAGATGAGGAATGTAAACACGCGAAGGAGAGGTATCCAGCAGCAGTCTTTATGTGTTTGTTTACTACCAGGAATCCGCGGCCATCTCCTACTTTTATAGCGATAATCCGACTGTTTTCTTTTTTACAACACACAACAGCAAGGTCAGCAGTGTATTTTTAATTATAACTAACCAATGTTTTTAGTTGAACAAGTTGCCATTTACAAAGTATTTCTCTCTCTGTAGTACTTCCATAAATTTCCCTAGTGATACATGGTGTCGTACGAACTTGTGTTTTAAGTTATGAAGGGCTATTAATTCTGGAATGGTGAGCATATCCAAAGTGGCTAGATTAGTTGTTGTGGAATCCATGAAATGCTAACTATAGACGATCTATTGGAGATTCTTCATTTCAAAATTGAACGCCTTGTGAGTAAATATTTGGGATGTTCAATTCTTTACATTTGCTATACCTGTCTTTTTAAGTCTTGATGGGACTTGAGCAATGATGTGACATATCTTGGTTTACTTCATTATCTTTAAAGGTAATCAGAAAAGTGTATGGTTATATTGATTCACCTTTTAAGATCACTGATTTCGGATATCATCATTGCGGTCTGTTATGAGATGAAAGAAATCAAAATTAATAACCAATGAGGGTGTAATTGAAAAGAATCTTTGACAGAAAAAATTCAAACTTATACATATACTATTACTTATAAATTATATAAAATGTAAAAAATATGTGAATTTACTACCCTATCACCTAATAAGCTGGTAATTATTATGAACTAAATTTAACTTTCTGTGACTGCGATGCTACAGATAACTTATTCCATTATGCAAATCCTTCTTCTGGTTACAAATCAGTGGAACCTGATTCATATAAAAGTGAGTTTTAAAATTAATAGAAAACGAATCACTAAAATTAGTGATCATTCTCCAACGATGTTGATTAAATTTGCTGATGTGCGTCCTTGTAATGATTTTTATAATGACCGTTTTAGTTTTGATAATATGAAAAAATGGGGAAAATTCGCGTTAGTTGGTGAAAATTTTTGTAATGAGAAGAATAAATATTTGTAACAATTCGGTAACATGTAACATTTGTATCATTTGTAGGAGAGACAGTTATACATGATCAAAATCTGACTTAGAGCTACATTATGTAGCAATACAATCATTTAAATTCAAACTTCATATCAGCCTTAGTCTTAATTTAATATAAAACAACCGTAGTTTTCACTGTGAAATTGTGTTAGTGTAATTATAAACCTTGATTAGTGTGAGAGTTGCGTACGTGTTACATTGAATGGGACGAGTTAAGCCCGGTGATGTGTCGAACCTCATAGCCACTCTCGCCACTCTCGGCATATTATACTTACCTACCGTGTTTTGTATTAATAGTATATGTATCTTTGGTAGTTTAAACGCAAGTGTGCAAAAATAAAAATAGATTGGCTAAATGTCATTATACATAACGAACTCTTTGCTTATACAAAGAGGTTCTTGCCCTTGCATTACCATTTTGGAACAAATGACATGAAAAGTGGTAAGAGATTGGTGTACGTATTCAAACAAAATGATGGTTAGGAGTGATGATTTTTACATTGTAGATGATGACGTCACAGTCACTCGTGTGGTGGTTTTACGGACCAATTTAAATCGAAAGATCGCGAAGCCACTGAGTAAGATGGCCAGTGTGGTCCATTACATTGATATTCAGGTCTTTGGTTATACTAAAAACTTGAATTTAGAGAAAGACTATTATTAAAAGGTGTAAAACTTTGTAAAAATATAGTTTTGACAACCATATAAGGAAAAGCCCAATGTCAGTTAATTTCCAAAAGAGTCTGACGTGACTTTGATATCTACGGCCTCAAAATCCAACACTAAACTGTTGCCAATTTTGAAGTTATTCACCTATTGAAGATTTTTTACAAAAAAGGTTCACCACCCCTATTAAAATTATTTTGAAAAAAGTAATTAGCAAATTTAAAATTTTCAATTTGTACAATAATGATTGCTTTGCACTTCTCCATGTTCCAAGACAACCAACACATCAAGCTTAACCTGCTCACACATTAGTTCTAATGAATCAACCTTGTTGGTCATGATCTGAGCGTTTCTGGTGAATTATTTAAAGCTTTTGAATAAATACTTTTAAATTTTGCGATTTTTTTTATAGTTTAATTCGAAATTGAAAATTTTGCGAGGTTGAATTCGAAATCGTTTCTAGGCTGGTTCCCCATGGATGTTCGTTTAAAAATATATTTAACTAACTTCTTAACTACCCATATTGCAACTTTGGCATAGGACAGTGTCCTTCTTGGCTGTCACCAGTAGAACCTCTCTCGGTGTCCGCTTATGATTATAGCTCGATATTTGGTGATGGCTGAAGGGTATCAGCCGGCTCTCTAAGGATATCATACGCGCGATTGTTGCGGAAGAACTTTCGAGAGACGATGGTGATGTCTCTGGTCTCGAAGAAGCAAGAAGACCCCCAATCATCCTAACCAGCAGCCGCTTCCCCGCATGGAGAGGTTGTCCGTGCCTCGTGCCAACTCTCGACAGACTCCATTGAGTTTTAACAACTGGGAGTTGTGCCGAGTAGCCAGGTCCTCCACGAAGGCATTTCACGAGCACGGATGCCTTCAAGGATCTTTAAGTGTTGGTGAAGGGTTGAATGCAGGGTCAGATGGAGTAGCGAGGGCGGGAATGGAACAGGCAGCTGTTACTGCGAGAGTTGGGGATGTGATGAGAACAAATGCAGGTTTTGGTTTACGGAGATAACAGGGAACACATAGTGACTGGATGTAGGCCGTGGTGTTTTCTGTTGCAAACAGTCGCTCTTGTCTTGTTTACATCGGTTTTATTGATGCACCGCAGCTTTTCCCAAGACAAAGCCGTGAATTTTCTCCATATTTCAAAACTGTACTGCCTATACTTAACATTTCCCAAGAGAATACAAGGCTTCTCAGTCTTAGTTCTTCGATGGTTGAGAAGAATTTTCAATACGTAATATAAAATTATTTCAACAAATAAAACTACAAGTAACAGGAACAATAAAAACTGTGTAACAAAAAAAAATAAATAAAATTTCAAAGTAAAAAATTATTAATTAAAATAAATGATAAAGCCAGTTCCGACTATAATTTACAGCAAAACGTGTAGTAAGGTGGTAGTCACCCATCCAGCGTATTCTGAGACAGCGGATAACGATGCTAACGATATCGCTACTAGGTAGCTGTATAAACGTGGATACATGCCTGTACACAATCTAATATTTTTAGATTCTTGGTTAGATATACAGCTAAAAACTTATATCGGAGAATAATGTTCAAGCCTCTGTAAAACTTGCGTCGTTTTAAATTAATATTGTTCGTCAGATAAAACTGTGAATAAAAAGGAACTATACTTTAGCGTGTTTACAGGATAGGACCAGGCCTCCAACATCTCTAATATATATATATATATATATATATATATATATATATATATATACACGTCAATTTAATATAAGTAATGTGCCCGCGGTTTCGCATGCAATTTCTTCTAATAATAGGGTTTTAAGGCATTCATTTTATCGTACTACATTATCCTTTATTTGTAGTAGCCTGTCTTACAAGAACACATTCACAGGTTTATAACATTGATTAACTAAATAATAAAATTAAAACTCTAATACTAAAAAGACAATACTCGCTTAACCACAATGTTCGTGCTGTATTCTGTGTAGCGTAACTATAATTCCCGTTTAAATACCTTTCTAAATCATTTTCTACAATAAAACTGTTTGCATGGCATTTAACTGTTATAACCCACCAGCTGATTTTAAGTTCGTTATTGGATGTTATAATCAATCAGCTGATATTAAATTATTTAGTGGGCTGTGAATAATTGCCTGAGAAATATGTGTGCTTTATTAATTAGCTGTTTGAAATAATTTAACCACAATGCTGTCATATACATCAACATTGGAATTTTGGAAACCCTTTAATGTTCAGATATTTAGACGTGTTTTAGAGTGTAGTGAGTGATACCTAATACCTATATTTGTATATGTTATCAGATTTAGATGTATAATATTTCCATACAAAATTCAAGAAATTGGTAATATAAGTTTTATATTTTATAGGTAAATTGGATATTAAAGTCTAATATTTTTTTTGATAAACGAATGTTATAGCCAATAATTAAGCACTGGAGTTTAATTTACTATAAGATTTTTTGTGGGTTAAAAGTTATAAGACGGCAATGATCCAACCCGCCTCTGATGGACAATGGATCTGTTGAAATTGAGCAGCCCAAGTTCAGAGCACGCATTAACCATATAAAGGACAAGAATTGCAACATCAATTGCCAATTAAAATGGCGGTAATAGCCTACTTCCCTTCCAACCCCAGCGTTGTTGACAATATGCCTCTATCAGTGTAGGTAACGAGGGATTATCGATCCGAGGGTTTACCTGTTGAGCGACGTCCTTAGTTCACGGTTTACTGAATATAGCGTACCGTGAACTAAGACAAGCCTATCGTTGTTGACAATATGCCTCTATCAGTGTAGGTAACGAGGGATTATCGATCCGAGGGTTTACCTCTTGAGTGACGTCCTTAGTTCACGGTTTACTGAATATAGCGTACCGTGAAGTAAGACAAGCCTATCGTTGTTGACAATAAGCCTCTATCAGTGTAGATAACGAGGGATTATCGATCCGAGGGTTTACCTCTTGAGTGACGTCCTTAGTTCACGGTTTAATGAATAAAGCGTACCGTGAACTAAGACAAGCCTATCGTTGTTGACAATATGCCTATACCAGTGTAGGTAACGAGGGATTATCGATCCGAGAGTTTACTTGTTGAGCGACGTCCTCAGTTCACGGTGTACTGAATATAGCGTACCGTGAACTAAGACAAGCCTATCGTTGTTGACAATATGCCTCTATCAGTGTAGGTAACGAGGGATTATCGATCCGAGAGTTTACTTGTTGAGCGACGTCCTCAGTTCACGGTTTACTGAATATAGCGTACCGTGAACTAAGACAAGCCTATCGTTGTTGACAATAAGCCTCTATCAGTGTAGGTAACGAGGGATTATCGATCCGAGGGTTTACCTGTTGAGTGACGTCCTTAGTTCACGGTTTACTGAATATAGCGTACCGTGAACTAAGACAAGCCTATCGTTGTTGACAATATGCCTATACCAGTGTAGGTAACGAGGGATTATCGATCCGAGAGTTTACTTGTTGAGCGACGTCCTTAGTTCACGGTTTACTGAATATAGCGTACCGTGAACTAAGACAAGCCTATCGTTGTTGACAATAAGCCTCTATCAGTGTAGATAACGAGGGATTATCGATCCGAGGGTTTACCTGTTGAGTGACGTTCTTAGTTCACGGTTTAGTGAATATAGCGTACCGTGAACTAAGACAAGCCTATCGTTGTTGACAATAAGCCTCTATCAGTGTAGGTAACGAGGGATTATCGATCCGAGGGTTTACCTGTTGAGTGACGTTCTTAGTTCACGGTTTACTGAATATAGCGTACCGTGAACTAAGACAAGCCTATCGTTGTTGACAATAAGCCTCTATCAGTGTAGGTAACGAGAGATTATCGATCCGAGAGTTTACCTGTTGAGCGACGTCCTTAGTTCACGGTTTGCTGTGATTTTACTTACTTTACATTACCTTTTTGTATTTTCCATCTGGATTTTTAGATATGTTTAAACAAAATATCTGGACCTTTTATACAAGGTAGGTGAATTGCTTAAGAAGTTAGTCCCATCAAGATCCTTACATCTTAAATTAATACCACAGCAGCCAGTTATACTAATTCCAGTTTTGACTTATTTCAGAAATACAGTTATAGGAGAATATTTTATTATTATAGGCTAATTATTAGAGATATTAGTTAACCATGCCAGTTCTCAACATGGTTTTCTGTTTACTCCCTTCCCTACACACTAGTTGCAGAGTCTAATACTCTCCCCAACCCCTCCATAGCTGGCAATTCACTCCACGATCAGTGACGCTGATGAAGGTCTATCGATCCTCCGGAGAGTTGACCTGTTGAGCGACGGATACAACTGACAACTCTCTGGTTGGAGCTGTTTCAATGTTTCACAGTTTACTCCAGTTTGGTTTGTATCAGCATATCAGCTCAACTATACTTAAGTGAAGCAAAAGGCATTTCGATATACTTAAATATATTAGCTGTACATAATTCATTCTGAAGCTAAATTTTTTATCACTTGCATATTGTAGAAATACATATTTAAAGGATTTATTCAATTTATCTTTGTTCTGAGGCTTCTTTTGAAATATCTCTATTTAGATGATACTCAGGGTTCATATCTACATCTAGCACCATAATGTTTCACAAATAAAAGATTATGAAATGGGTCTCAGGAATATAGACCCTTAAATATCTCGTGTCTCTCAGTTCTGAATTGTATGGGTCTGTATCCACGTTTAAATGTTTTAGGACACTATTTTGATAAATTATTACACAGTTATAGTTAGCTGAACAAACATCTAATCTGTAGTACTTTCTAACCTTATATGTACTTATAATCTTTATTTTGTATAGTTACGTCAGAACTTCTGAAGATATTCTTTGATTTTGTAGTAAAATTTTATGCTTGGTGAAATAAAAATAAAATTTACAGTCATACAAGTTTTCATTACAAGTTAAATAAACTACCTCAAGTGCAATTTTAATTTTATTTCTTCAATCTGTCGGTGGATTTTGAGGTTTAAAGTTTTGATCGTTATTTCCATGTTTATTTCATAGTTTTTATTTTTATGTATTCAATTCATTAGATTCTGTACTATGAATCTGTTCAATACTCATACACCCTTTTGTAAAAATCAATACAAGGGTTTGTAATAGTATTAATTTTCAATCTCAAAATGGACAGTATAATAACTTATAGACTTCTATGAATTAAAAGTATTATAATCACTCACTTGAGCCTGAAGCCCTGCAATGTAGGAAGGAAGTTAATACAATGGATTAAATATAAAATAAAGTGTTTCAGTGGCTGTCAACTCAAATTTAGTGAATCTACTAACTTATAAAATAACTGTCGACAGCTTTGCTGACCTGCTCGAGGGTTATACTAACTTAAGGAACTTTTATATACACCCACCTTTACTTTTGTTTCTTTCATAATATTGAAATCTTTTAAACTTCCGTCTTAAGGCATGCTTAATTTGTTACAAAATCACAGATCTAGACTCCAAAACGAGGTTTAAGTTAAAACTAAATATGTCACATATATAACACATTGAACACTCTTAGTTTTAATAATATCTTTTAGTTACTTAATCTATTTCCTATTATAATGTTCTTCTCGTTAAAAGGGTCAGTATTAACAGCTCTTAAAAGAACTTTAGTTTGTAATTATCGTATTTTTAGCTTTAGGCCAAAGACTGGCTTCTTGTTTTTAGAATGTTTTTATAGTCTGATTGCTCACAAAAAAGAGCGCAATTTTGACCAGTTAACGAGCTAAGAATAAGATTGAGATATAGACCTTTGTTGCTTTAGTAGGCAACGTAGGCTGACACGTATGGCTGATTAAGAGCAATGCCTTGTCAGACTGTCCCTGGAGGTTCTCTTTTTTTAATCGACCATATATACAGAAAATACCAAGTTGTGTTACCCACTTTAATGGTTCGGGTACTTCCAACAAATGCATCTTCACAAAATTATTCATTCTTTGATGATCTCTTCCATGCCCCTAAATGAATATTGTCGAACTGCCTATAGGCGTTTATAAATTCATGTATTGGTTTTTATCATTGTCCGTAATAAAGACGATTTTATCACATGAAGGGCCTGAACGGATTTTGATTCACCTGAGATACATTTGATAACGAATAAAGAGGTGACCCCTGTGAAGGATTGTGAATCATTCTATTTTAATTGTTATTTTAATTTTCCTTTAATTACAAATATTTTTTACTACTCAGTACTTTACAGCTCAATCTAAAGAAAACTTTTAGGATCTGGAAGCATCAGCACATAACAAATGAGATGATACATCCTTTTCAGAAGGTGTTTGAGAACCATTCTTTTGCATAACCATCTCAGATGTCCCACACAGGTTTTCACACAATCGAAGTGCTATTTGTAAATAGGATACTCAATATTTTTTGTGGTTTTTGTAACCACTAGTTTTATTTAAGGTAAAAAGTACTTGGCAGATAGTACTAACAAATGTTTCCGTGCAGACCTGACTGAAATGAGTTGCTCTCTTTGCTAATAGCCTGAACAGATTGTTAAAATGATGGGTAAAAGCACTATTTAAAAATTTAGATACAGAAAATTAAAGGACAGTGGAGTGCAGTCGCGAATCTCTCGCTGGAGTATATTTTAGCCAAAAGTCATGATGGCCTATTCCTACTGGTTTTGCCAATACCTTGGAGGTAAGTTTTCTTCTTTCTATGGCATCCGATGAACTCACAACCGTGAGTATACTCTCGCCAATAAGATGCTTCTCTCTTTTCTTCACGGCGGTGCTCCGAAGCAGTATTAGCAGCACCTGCATTATTAAGATAATTATTTCATATTTTATTATAAACACTTTTATTTATATGACTAGCTTTGGTACGTTTAATGTGACTAACATTCATCCTTAAAATATGAACTCTGACAAACCACCCGACCATTTATTACTATTAATGTAAAAGTCATCTTCAACCAATTGTCTTGCAATAGCACAACGTGTGCTAAAAGGTCTCAGTTTAATTATTGTCAATATAAGCTCAGTCAAAGTTTCGTAAGTTTCACATAACATTTATAGATGTGTATCAAAGCTACCTGAAATTGCACCTGAGTTCAAAATTGGTTTGGACAGTGACAAACCTTTGTCAGCGAGGTTTGATATTACCATTATGGTTTACTGTATTATCAGATGAGTTTTATCTTACAAGATATGGTGTAAGGAAGATTTTAAAATTTTTATCAACCTCGAGGGCCATAACATATTACGTAGGTTTGCCAACGGGGTAACTACATAATATATACATTTTTAAATATTAGTGTGCAATGTTTACGAAGATTGTGTAATGTGTTTACACTTTACTGATACAGCTGTCTGCGGATTCTGGCAAGGTTACGAAAACATGGGGAAATCGTTGTAAAGGTACATATTCTTAAGCATATAAAGATATCCAATTTTTCACTTTATGCTGTTCACTTTTCTTACTGCTCGGAAAAAAATACTGGAAACTTTGGACTAAATTTCTAAAATTATATTGTTGATTAATAATATCTAGCAGATACTTTTTTGCCTTAGCTGACGAACTTTCAGTAATATTAAACAGATAAATGTAAATTTCAAGAGTGTTCGTGAGTCGGTGTGACTGTGGAATGTGAACAATGCGAACATATGCGATTTCCATTCATTGTAAAAACTAGATTTAAACAGCCCAATGAGGAAATACCGAGAGCAAACTTCACGAACTAAACAGTATAAATCAAATTTTATTGCAGGGTAGTAGGCCAAATGACGAATTAACTTCATCTACTGTAATAAGTTTATGATACCAATTCCTAAGCAGTAGAATTAGCATTGCCTGTTTAATAATAATACTCCACTCTTAAGGACATAAAAATACTGTTTTAAAATTTGTGTAATATTTATGTCCGTACCAGTGAAACACTAATTATTCGAGGAGGACAGACATACTTCACGCGAGTAGCAAGATGCACTGTCAAGAGAGCAGTGGCACTTGAGATGTCTCCTTATCAGCTTAAAACTTTTTTTTAAATGGCTATCACCTTTTAAGTTTTATTATGTCCATCCTCATGGTCTACTGGCATGTGCTAGGACTTTATCCAAAAGAATAAGGACGAGAGTCGATACATTACAAGATTGATGGCACTGATAAATAGTGCAACTGTGCTATCTCAAACTCAGATCAAAAGTCCCATATCTTACACCAATCGGCCGTCGGCTCTCTATAAAATCAAAGAATCATTTAAAAAATCACAAATATTAAACTGCTGAGTAATAAAAATAATTTATCCGACTATAGCCTATATTAAACATTTTTAATAGTGCTTTGTATACTTAACTAATTTAAGTCATACATTGAGTGATTTATTTTTATATTTATTTGTGCTACTGTCACGATATTTAAACGATCAACTTTCACAAACGAATGCCGAGTCGCCCAGCACGAACGAGACACCAACGATGCGAATGTCAGCAGGAACACCGTGGAGATCATTAGCCATCTTGATATATATATATATAATTGTAATACATTTTTATCACTTCTGCTTCTGTTGTGGCTTCAGTGGCTTTGATGAGTCATCATTTATCGCACTCAATCACTGGAGCAACGATTTCTCAAAATGTGTTTTAACTATTTGTTTGAAAAATATGTAAGTAGTTAAACATAGGCTAGGTCGTAAAAATATGTAAGTAGTTAAACATAGGCTAGGTCGTAAAAATATGTAATTAGTTAAACATAGGCTAGGTCGTAAAAATATGTAAGTAGTTAAACATAGGCTAGGTCGTAAAAATATGTAAGTAGTTAAACATAGGCTAGGTCGTAAAAATCTCTTGTTTGGAAGTTTCATGGATGAATATTGAATATTATAGAATCCTAACATTTGACATTATCGATTGAATATAAATGTTACTCCTATTTTTTCAATTCATCAAAGGCTTATATCTGTAAGGTTTATACGAGTGTAGTAATAATAAACTTATTATAAATCTTTAGGATTATCGGTTGTTTGACATAATATACGTAAAGCGTACAAAATAATAATTTATGAAGATTTTTAACATTTTGCTTTACAAATTTAGACTCACTGAGTAAATTTTTGATACCACCAATATAATACGCCCCGAGACTGGAAAAGACATATTTTAATAAATTGTTTATTGTATAGACAGTGTTTAATTCACATTTGATCAAAAGCTATTTAAGACAATAATAATTTAGAGGTCTTGTTTTGGATCAACACAAACATCTTCATTACTTCTCCCACAAAGGGTTATACATTAAAATCTAAGCTACTAAGACTTCTAAAACTTTTTTGGTGATGTATTAATTGAAATTTAATAGAAATGACAAGATGGTATCGTACAAGTCAAAACACAGAGAAGAGAGAGATCAATTTAAATCCCCGTTTTAGATTTATCCTCTCTTCTTAAAGAGGCTGGCTGATTTGGTAACATACTAATGTCTATGGACGACTCGGTTTTCTCTATTACTTGATGAATATATTTTATAATTATAATTTTAAGACATTTTTTATTGGGGCGTAGTTACTGATTTCTCTAAATATGAGGTGTATATAAGAACATAATAAGTTTAGAAAAGGATCATACAGGTCACAGGGACTGATAAAAACTTTAAGACGCAAGCTTTCCTTCACCACACATTAAGTACCCCTAATACTCCAGGATTATCTTCACAACTTTCTTATTCTAGTTTGAAAGAAATTTGCATTTGCAAGTATATTTCTTTACATTAGGTATTCCAAAAACGTGTCCCCTTTTTAATACACTTCAGACTAAATTAAAGTATGACAGGGAACGAAATAACTATAACATGTAATAAAAGAAACTATAACAAATTGAAACACTCAGCTGTCATATCATTAATTGCACATATACAAGTTTTGAACAGTGTATTTTTAACAAAAATTTAATCTAATTGGTTATTTATGTTAACAAATTCATTAATGGGCTTGTTCAAAATTTGTAACTAATCAATTCAAATTTTCATTGGGATAAGAGAAGACTTTTTATTTATATAAGTTTATATTAATCTTGAATTTATATTAAAATATTTGTTCGTGTGTAGACTACCCTTGTGGAACAATAGTTAAAAACATATTATGAAATCGCCGTTCCATTAATAAAGTTGAAGAGATAAGCGACAGCTCACAAAAATCGTTGATGTCACGGAGAAGCAGAGTGGATAAGACTAAATTACAATAAGATAAGATATAGCTATCTATCAAGTTGACTGATGGATATCCCAGTGTCTTGGCTGACATTTACATCGGCGCGTCTTGTTCAGGCTGGGTGACTCGGTACTCATTTGTGACAATCCAACGCTTAAGAGTCTTAGCGGAAGTAGCCGACGGAAATAGACAACAGATACTTCAACATTTTATGTTTTGAATCAAAACAGTTGCTAAGTATATTGAAGCAATATTCCTGAATTCCAACGTAGAAAGTAATAACATAAATTAACTGCAGCCATTGAATTAGTTTTTCAAAAGTAAACGTCACTTTTAATTCTCTTGTCAAAAAAGTAGAAATACGATGATTATTCAAGGTATGATATACTTTGTTTTAAATAGATTTTGTATTCAAAATCGGCCCAACGCTACTGTCCTTATACTGTAGTAGCCCATCTTAAATGGTTCCTAACGCTGTTGTTACAGTTTCAGAATATTTTCCTGTTTAGAAAGACTCTTATTAAGAAGCAGCTACCTTGATTAGTCGCAGGGATGCCGTTATACATTTTACTTCAGTATGTTAATGTTCTATAAGTCCTATAGAAGGATTTGATACTGGGTCGATGTAGAGGAATTTTCCTTTTTTCCAATTGCCATTATTATCTTCAAAGATGCTTATTAACAAATGAGTGGTGTTAATGTTAGATTAAGACGGTGCACAATGTTACAGGCCCTAGGATTGTCATTAAATAACCAGACTAAGTAGTCTGAAGTACTCTGGAGGGTTTACCTGCCAGTCTAACCTACGCTGAGTAAAGTAAAATAGATCACTTACTTCCGGACAACACTATGAATGTCCAAGAATGACACATCATTGACCCCAAACAGCAAGATAGTGGGGTATAAAGGGGTAGTCGATAAGTTTAGTTTACTACTCAGGATGACTGTTGGAGTGGGTAGCGATCCCTTAGCGTTAAAGGTTTAAAGGGACTAAACACGAGGGAGTATTGTCTCCCCTGCCCGCTTTGACTGCAAGAGGTTGAGACAGAACTAGATTCCACTTCTTCCAAAGTGCCATGACTGAGATTGTCCTCTTTGTCTCTCCATCGTTGATATAACAAACGATCTTGACAGTATGGCGTGGTCAGATGCAAGCGCCAAGATTCTTATAGCAATAAATAATTGTCTAATCAGGTGCACAATAGATGAGACAATGATACTGCCACTTCACCTATTTATAGGTGTTTCTAATGTCAAAACGATTTACAAGTTAGTTTTTGAGCGTCTTTCTTTGGATCACTCCAGACGAACATGACTCCAGATTTCAGGAGTCAAGTCTGAGACAGCGTCATACCGGACGCTGCAATAAATGGAAGGTGAACTGGAGCTAAAGTCGACATTCAAATTTAAGTGTTGAACTCTGCACTTTTACACAATTTAAGGAAATGCCTCAAAAATATATTTAACAATTGGAAAACATGATATTAAAAGTAAAATTAAAGCTGAGCTTAAACGAACTGTAAGCAGAGATCAAACAGAAGGGTAGGCGGTCGGCAATCAATGCACAGCCAGTTGCTCATATTCCTGGTACTGCACTTTCAGACTGGAAGTTACAACATTATTCGTTTTTAACACGCTTCTTTATTGCTCCAGATGTTAAGATAAAATTAGTATCTCTGGTGTCTCTTTAACTGATTATATTCCTACAACTTGGACAGTACTTTTTAATCTGCTACCTACAAAACTTTCTCTGAATAAGTTTATTTTAATTCTGAATTCTTAGAGTGTGAGAAATCTTGGGGAAATCTTCATTATTAAGTATACATAATTAAGTATAACGGTAATAGAACTCACAACTGTGAGTTATATATCATGTTTATTATCAGATCTTTAACACAGTTGAAAAATATTGATGGTTTACCCTACTGAGATTTATTACGAGAAACACATGGTTAAAAATCTTCGGTGGGTTGAACGTTTGAACTCAATAATTTCAAAATTTGTAAAATATTATCTTTGTATAATTACTATGATGTATGTTTTCAGTGTAAGTATTAAACTATTATACATAATTTATGTGTGAAGATTTTTCAAATTAAAATATTTTATAGAGCTTAATTGCATTAAAATAAAACACGTTTCAACTAAAAATGTCTGTTTTGTCCTCGTTTTACAGAATCCATTTTGTACAAAAATTATTACCACTCTATTACCTCTAAGTAAATCTTACTTTTCACCGACGTAATAACAACAAAGAGTCAACGAAAGTACAGTAATAACAGTGTATATTTTTTTTAATTTAAATCTATCTTTCTTAAATTTTACTTAGGAAATCTAGAAAAAATAATGGTTTCAAAATAGTGATTTTCTGACAAATATTAAGTAAAAAACTAAAACTAATCCTACTAAACAAAGAAACACATATTACATAACTTAAATACAACAAAGATAACTTAAAATTCTCAATGCAAATGAGCCGCACTGTATTACACACACTGATTCGAATAGTAGTGAAGGAACTTTGAAATTTCATTAAACGGAGAGAATAGTTTGTTATAATTTTATTTTAAATTAGTATTTTAATAGTGATTTGGTATGAGAAAAGAAATTTCTTGGTCTAAATTCATAGATTTGCTCGCAAACCAAGGCCAGGGCTGCTCGGGACGGGGATTATCCAGACAAAAGACAAGGAATTGCAATATCGATTTCCAGGGTCCGCCGCGCCACGCCGGGTCTGCCCCTCTGTCCCCCTCCCCTGGACACTGTTATCAGTCCAATCTTGCTTTATCACCGAGGACATTTGCATGCTTTCAGTACTATACCTTTGACGGTCTCACACAGAAGTACTAAAATACACTCATGTATTAATAATGAAGTACTAAATTTATTACTACTATTCGCTAATTAATCAAGATAATCATTTAATTTAAATTGGAATATTACAGCTAGTAAGAAAAAAAAAACTTAATTTGGAAATAAATAATTAAGAATCATTTATTGTGGTGCACTATTAAATGCCTGCTCAATATGTGAACACAAAGAAAATATGTTACGGACATACGTAGGTGAAAACTAAGTAGATATTCGGTTCATGTGATCTATATGAAGTTTTGTTGACTTTAGAAATTTTTATTTCGCAAGCCCTTGAGGTATGATTAAATACCTGAGGGAAACCTTTATCAGTTATGATTTCCAGAAGCCAAAATATCACAAAAATCACACATTCTGAAAAATATAATTCATTTAAAATTTATATCCCATTAAGAAAATATTTTGCGGTAGTGATAACAATGCCATTTTTTAAATAGTTCACAAGAATGTCTTTCGTGTTTCAAATAACACGTACCTTCAAATAAGATATTCAAGTATGACAACATTAAAATGAATTGTATGCCATGCTATCATCATGACTACGTCCAAACGTCAAAAATAGAAGAGAAGAAAAGTACTACGTGCAAAGATCTAAACCACGTGTGGTGGTCACGACACATGTAAACGCCAGGATCTTCTTGACAGTCAAGACTACGTGCAAAAGTCAAGACGAGGTGAGAGGAAAGTACTACGTGCAAAGATCAAAACCACGTGTGAGGGTCATGATAAATGTAAAGGTAGGATATCCTCAATGGTCAAGACTACGTGCAAAAGTCAAGGCAAGGTGAGAGGAAAGTACTACGTGCAAAGATCAAAACAGGTTCACAACAAATGTAAAGGTAGGATCTCCTCGATGGTCAAGACTACGCGCAAAAGTCAAGGCGAGGTGAGAGGAAAGTACTACGTGCAAATATCAAAACCACGTGTGAGGGTCATGGCACGTGTGTATCAGAATCTCCTAGACGGTCAAAACCGCTTGCAAAGAATTAGATCAAGACCTCGGATGAATTTTATGAGTGCTTGGTGTGCTTAAGACCACATTTTAGGGTCAATATCACATACGGAGGTTCATGAAAAGAAAGACCTCGTGAGAATATAAAGGCCATCCATCCTGGAAATCTCAAGACGAGACCACGTTTAAAGGTTTAGACCATGTGCATGGATCCATTAAAATAGGATTTAAAAAAAAATGCATAGTTGTAATAAAACAATCGAAAATAGTTTACTTAATATTCTACAATTACTGTTGTAAAGAGTTGTTGTATTGGAATTACTATTCAAGGAAACAATGCCCTTTTCTACCTATAAAAAAAGCTCGCGAGTTATATAATTGTACCATAAATGTCTTAAATAATTTGGAAGATTTCTTATTTAATTTAGATACACCATTATACATAGAACATAAAGTCGAATGAAGTATTTTCACAGCCATAATAAGACTGGTTTTTACGTATGTCATTTTAAATAAAATCTCTTAACATAAATTTGTTTTAAATATTTTGAATCACTTCTGTTGGTGTTAAATGAAAATCAATTAAACTCACTCCGAAGGAGTGTTTGCTAAGGTTTATTTTTGTTTCGTCCGCAAATCTTATCTGCATAGAAATGAGCTCGAGCAACAAGGGTGTTACCATCCCACATAAGATTTCTTCCTCGGGATGAGTTTGGAATTTTTTCTCTGCAATATTCAGAACTCAGTTGACTTTAAAGTGTTTTGTATATGTTTTATACAATATATAAAATAATATTTAATTTTTGTTTTCTGTATATAAGAGTATTTTAAACATTCAATATCAAAATTTACTTAAAACTGTGGTAAATCTCCAGCTAGGTCAAATTAGTCGGTGACACTCTAACCCAGTTAGCTTTGAGAAGGGATGTTTATGGCCCTTGGTTAGTAGTGGGTGTGGTTCCACCCTTCACTGGACTTTATGGAGCACTTTATCCCTCTAAGTTCCTGCAGTTTTAATTAAAGTAAAGAACTACTGTTGATCTTTTATTACGAATAAGCTCGACGAATCTTTGAAGAGGCGGTTTGTGTGTATATACTCTGTTATTGTGCACACGTAAACAAAATCCTCCCTGCAGGTTGGTCTTTAAAGTCGGGTTTGTTTGTTTCCGTGTTCACTTAATAACGGGCTGAACTGATCAAGTTAAAGGCTTGAAAACATTCATGATATATCTTCAAACAAGAACAAACATGTCACTTAATATATTAATAAAACACTTGAAATCTATAACTTTGTAAAACAAGTTGACGTTTATAAAATGAGTAAATTTTAAATTCATTTTCCGTTGAAAATAATAAGAAATAGCAATAAAAACAAACTCTGAGGGTTTAGTAAAAAATTACTTAAATATATTATGTAAAACATTACTAAATACAAAAGTTTTTGGAAATATGCTATTCGTATGACTAAAAAGCTTAAATAAATTTAAAATATTAATAGAAAATGTAATGTTGCCTAATAAGGCCTCGCAAAACGTTAAGCAAATGCATTGGTACTTTCACGTTGAAATAAAATATTTGGAAACTGTCAAAGCTACCAATTTTTTTGATATGTGATGTTCTAGTTATGTACTTTAATTTAAATTAGTGTAATAGACGATATTTAGATTATGGTATACCAGGAAGGGAAAGGAGTCAGTTCAATTAAATTTGTCTTCAAATGACCAAGGCATGCATTACGTATTTATTGACGTATTTTTTTTTACTGTGTACTTTTCTAAAAACTAAGAGACGTCATATTTCCATTGCCAATAGGAATGGCAAAACGTATTTTAGAAAATCGTTAAAACCTGAAGGTATGGTACATACAATTTTTTGAAAGTAGTAAAATCAACTTAGTCCTAATGATGAATTGGAAGCTACTTTTTCGTCCCAAAGTACAGAGCAAATGAAGGTGAGGTAGTGGCCAAGGAATATCGTATAACCGAAGTTCACCTGTGCAGTGTTAAAAATGTAGTTTATAACATATGGTTATGAGATAGGATATCGTGTCGTAAAATATTGAAAGAGTGGTGCTCAGAAGTAATGGGTTTGTACCACAACAGATGCGGAGTTTCCCCTACTGATTCGAATTAAGAATTGCAGCTGTGATCTGCCGCCGACCTGTAGTTTGCCCAGTGGGAGACAAAAGAAGGGATCTTCGTTCTTGAGTTCGCGGCGAGGAAAGGTCGAACTTTAGAAATAAAACAGCGAAGTCGGAATAAAATCTTACTTGTTTAATTTCGAACGTTTGTGATTAGAGATTTAGATTAAGATAACAAAAGATTAAAACTAATTGAATTAAAAATTAACACATGATTGAAAATTTAGAATTTGGCTCTAGAACAATAGAATTAGAGAATTGTAGAGAGAGGAGCCGAATTATGATCTACCGCATCCCGAACCAATTTTACGACTCCCTGCTCTAAGATCGCCTCCAGTGATGCCCCTTCCCTTCTCTCTTGGCCCCCGACCAATCAGAGCGCCAGTTCTTCCCTGGTGGTTGTCCATCAGGTGCTGCCGCCAACGATTCACCCAGTAATTAACAAAACTACATGGTACTTTGGACGGCTCGAGGCCTGCGTTGAACACAGCTCTTCGCTGATGTCAGCGAATTCCTTACACGTGTCTGCGGCAACACCAGGTCGTTAGCTTTAGTTTAATGCACCTGCAGGCTGTGGAAAATTCCTTGTCCCCTTCCTCTGAAGTCGGCTCAGCGCCTATATTTCGCTATATTATTCCGGATGGCACTTAATGTGTACGGTGGCATTATTACACCTTGTGGAGGTCTTGACTTCCATTCTAAATAGTGATTAGAAGTAGTCACTAAATTAATGTTATGTAAATTTTCGCAGAATTCTCAGTTTGATATTAGTTTAAATTAATTTATTTGTTGAAGCTTTGGGGCGTTAACACCGAGGTGTCACACAGCCAGCTGGTAGTTTACCGTAAGTTTTCCTGCATTAAACTAGTAGCAATAAATTTTAAAAGCTGCTACTAAACAGACCCCAACTCAGTATCCCCTCACTTGCTGTTGCGCGATCATCATTGTCTACTGCAGTGCGGCTGCGCTATTTAGTGTTTTGTTTGGCTGGTTTGCAGGTATATATTTACATTTTTTACATACAATGTTTCTTTAGTCAAGTATGACTGTTGCATTTTCATTGCAATTTTTTTATTTGCTTAAATTATGTGAATCCTTAATCCTTTGTCTTAGGGTTTGACATTTGAAGAGCTGTTGAATATTAGTTTATGAGACATAGTGTTTCAGTTTATATTGACACAATATTTCATTACTATAATCGTAATAAAACACATTTTAAAAGTAATTCAATGAAACAATTAGAACATACAATATCATAATTTGCTAGAATATGATTGCATTACGATGCATATATCAATACTATTATTTATTTCCGTGCATTTCGTGATTTGGGATTGTATACATATACTCGTAAAATCATCTTTTTTTAAATGCTACTCATGTTATTTATGAGAATTAAAAATATCAATACTAAGACATTCACTGAAAAAGTTGCTTTTATTACAAAATACTGTAAAAGTCAGACGTATTACAGTTTTTATTGGATATTTCTACCATTTTATTTAACAATTTAAATCAACATTGGAACTCCTCTCTTTATATATAAAAGAAGCCGAGCCTGTAATAGGATTAAGGTTTGTTGATATTGAGTCAGAGTAAAGACTGTTTGGAATAGAATCATCACAGAGCTTCTCTCAGTTAACGTTTAATTTGTATTCCAGGCTATACGAATTTGCACTTGCATACTCTTAACTTGTGTAAATAAAATGAAATTCTCAAGGAGGCTTTAATGCATTATTTTTAACTAGCAGTTACCCACGGCTTCGCACGCAATGTGATAGGGTTTACACGTGTATGAGCACTTCTATTAAGAGTGAATTATATTTCCGACGCCAATGTTGCCACGATCAAACCGATATATTTATGGCCATTGTAATTAACTTCGGTCTCAGAA